>NW_006399788.1:13025323-13045803 GCF_000299155.1 Elephantulus edwardii | reverse complement strand
AAACTGGGAGGAGGGTAGAGAGAATAGTGCAACAATGAATGAATGGAAACCCAAAATCTCGGTAAATGTTTATGAAAATTAATAAAATATAAGTATAGAAAAAACAAACAAACAAAAAGCACAATGTGTGTAAGCCACTGGATAACTTGTGACTCTCTTTAATCTAAAGAATGGAAAGATATTTTAAAAAAGAAAGCAAGAAGTTGTTTATATTTTGCATGAAAAATAATGCTAAAGGTGCTTGCACTAAGAACTCTTAAATATTCCTTTTTCAAAACAGAGAATACCCTTAACTGACTATGTGTACAGAGTACCACATCAAAGTGTCTAACAAAATATTATACTTACCATTGGTAGACAATAAAAACTGAGCAGCATTTTTCTGGGGCAACCACCTAATTTTGTTGATCTTTTCTTCTATTTCTAAACTTTTCAAGTAGTCAAACTCTGGTTCATGGCTCTGGAAGGTGCTGTAAACATTATATTCTCCTCTGCTATGAGACTGGATTTTGTTCTAAAACAGAAACATAAATATTTGGACTTTTGTTGAGAAACATTTTAAAACAACAAGTATGTAAGCAATTCCAACAGATCTTGCAAATTCTAGTTAATTAGGTAAGTTCTGTATGCAATCACATAATTTATATTCAACAGCCATCAAGTAATAAGCTTTAAAAAAATCCACAGAAGAAAATGGAAAAGCCCAATAAGCTTAATTAAGTCCAAAATGAGTTTGAAAATACTAAAAAAAATATAAATCAATTTGATTTCTATATAATTCATTTGCTATCTGATACATTAATATAGCAGTAAACAGATTAAAAAAACCTCTGAGTATCTGTAACAAAGGAGCTCACCTGAAAAAAAAGTTAGATAAAAACTTGCCCCGAGCCAGATGGCTGTGTTTATCTCATATGTCAGTTCTCTGCTAACTTTCAGGGTCAATTCTAATTCTGTTGTTTAATATATATTCCTTTCCTAATGACTGCTTTAAGGTAACATTTCACTGATGAAAAATCTAACAGAAAAAACTCCAATAAATGAAATGACTATCGGACCCATCCTCTGATCCTAGGTAGGACCTTATTTCTGAATTAAGACTTAAAATACTTTATTGTTATAGAGCTATGTTATTAACAAGGTTCATATTCAGAATTATAGAGCACCATCCCCCAAAACTCTTTCTCTACCTTTCTTATCTTATTAGACTAGAATGAACTTAAGATTTTTTAGTGTCAGTGTGAGAATATAGTAGGAAACCATGACTTGCTCCATGCGAGAAAGATGGTAACAGCCTGGTCCTGTAAGGTTAACAGCCTTGCAAACTCTTTAGAGCAGTTCTACTCGTGCGAGAAGGTTACTTTAAGTTGGAACAAACTCCAATCCAAGGATTTCCATATAAGAAAGAAATCATACTGAATGATCCTCCTGTTCTTATGTTCTGGATTTTCTCAATGACTTGATTATTTAGATTGGTCATTTACTGATACAGATATAGCTGGACACTCTGGTAGTATATATTAGGTAAAAGAGTCTGGCAGTGTAAGAATGCAGAGCATAATACAGACCATAAGCTAAACTGAAGATGTTATTGATGTTACATGCCACTGAGTCAGAACCACGTCAGAGCTGACCCTCCAGTAGATTTTGAGAGGCAGGAGCTCTGGTGGCCTAATGGCCAGAAGTTGAACTGCAAATACCAAAGATGCTCCATGAGAGAAGGATGGACAATCTCCTCTGTGATTAACTGCCTCTGAAAACCCGCCAGAGGGTCAGTTCCATCCAACTCTACGGTACAAAACAGCAAAGTGCATGAGAGCAAACTGCCCATTTTTCTCCCAAGTAACAATTGTTGGATTTGAACTGCTTGACTTTGGGTTGGAAGTGCAACCTGTTATCTACTAGGCCACCAGAACTCCTTGCACTGGGAAAGGAAAGGATAAAAGTTAATTCCAAAACCATGGTCTCATTATCACATTCTTACTCCAAATGAGATAAATATTGCTCTCGCATTCTCTCTCACACACACAGCTACCTCTTCAGAAGAAATTCTATCAATATACCTTAAAACTCAGTATTATCATAGGATTTTATTTACTATTAAAACTATATCTCAAAACAAACCACTGTTGCGGAGTCAACTCTAATCCATGATGTCATAATGTGTTATAGTGCTGAACTGCTCCACAGGGTTTTTTATTGAAAGAGAGCATCAAGACTTTCTTCCATCAAAGCACATGGAGGGTGTGAACTGCCAATCTTTGGGTTGGTGTCTTGGACCTGTTTCATACCTAAACGGTTCTTTTTATCAAAACGCTCTCAACAAAACAAATGCAAAATATACTAAATAGGAAATACATTTTTTTGTTAATAGAGGGAAAAAAATGGTTTAGAATTTAATTATTAAATAACACTATTTGTCGGGTTCTATCTAAGTATACAGATCTAAAAATAATGAATCTTGACCATCAAGTAGTTTTTGTACATAAAACATTTTTAGTCAAAAGTAAAAACTAATGCACATCCAAAAACTTCTCCAACGGGGTAAAACAGGAAGCCATAGAATGGGGGAAAAAATTTGGTAATGACATGTCAGACAAGGGTATATCTAGAATTTATAAAATACTTGAGCACCACAACAAGATAAAAGTATATAACTCAATTGAAAAATGGGCACAGGATATAACAGGCACGTCACCAAAGACATTCAGATGGCCAACAAGCACATGAAGAAATGCTCAAAATCCCTAAGAGAGATGCAAATCAAAACAACTATGAAATATCATCTCACTGCAGTAAGAATAGCAAAATAAAAAAAAAAGAGAGAGAATAGCAAAATTTAACAGAACAGCAAACATCAAATGATGGCGAGGTTGTGGAGAAACTGGAACCCTTATTCACTGTTGTTGGGAGTGTAAAATAGTGCAACCAATACGGAAAGCTGTATGGCGCTTTCTCAAAAAGTTGCAAAAAGAGATACCATTTGACCCAGTAATTCCACTACTGGGAATATACGCCAAAGAAACCATAACCAACACCCAAGCAGATATATGCACACCCATTTTACTGCAGCTTTGTTCATAATAGCAAAGAGCTGGAACAACTCAAGTGCCCATCATCAAATGAATAGATAGAGAAGCTGTGGTATAGTCACACAATGGAATACTGTGCTGTATTGAAAAACAGGGAACTCATGAAATATTATACAAAACAGGTGACCCTGAGGACATTCTGCTGAATGAAATATCTCAGTCACAAAAGGACAATTATTGCATAGGGCCACTGTTTTAAAACGAGACTGGTATCAGGGCTGAGGGAAGACTAAGAAAGAGGGGGAAAATAATGTATACTGCATTGAAACAGATAAGGGAGAGAACTGTTTAAAAGGGATATATATGATTAGGTATTATTGTCATGACACTATTAGGTATTACTGTCATGACAGGTGTCCAGAATGGAGGCTACACAGTGGAGGGGACTTGGGGGGGAGGGATTGTATAACAATCAAGGAATTTTTCTTCTACTTTTCAAAAAGAAGAATGAATTAATTGGGGGGAAGGGGTTGGGCAGGGAGAAAAGTGCAACAATGAATGAATGAAACCCTAAGTCTCTGTAAACTTTCATTAAAATTATAAAAAAAAAATTCTAAAGAAAAAAAAGTAAAAACTGAAGTCCATTCAATTCTGGTCCGTAATATGAAGAGTCAAGAATAAGCTACAAATCATTTAATTTATGAAAGCTGAGTTTGTATGTATGACAATGGATTTAGAAATATGTAAAAAATAAAAAACAAACAGCAACCTTGAAAAACAGAAAGGGAACATCGCATAGATGGGATCCTCAAAAACATGGGTGTAATAATATCTATCGTAGATCCAAAAGCTAAATACGAGGTGAGCAGTTTCAACTGAATGAAAGCAGATCTGTTTTTTAAAAAAGAAAAAAAAATCTACACAAGGGAAAAACTGTCTGAAAAATTAATGATGTCAGACCAAACACACACATTAGCCTCTATCCTTCTCTAATAATATTTACTGAAGGACAAGTGAGGTTTACATTATTATTATCATCATCACCAGGACAGAATTAGTCTCAGGACATACTGCAATTCTGAATAAAAGGAAACTTAATTTTATGGTTTTAGTACAGCACAAATTTAAGTAGCAATATATTAAATTTCAAGAATAATTTCTGAATTTTCCCACACAGCATTTTTCACCTTCCATGCCCAAAGTATGTGAGACGAAGCTTCAAAAATCTTTGCCTCCTAGGAGAAACTTGGCTTCACCCTCTCAATTGCATGTGTATTGATTTGGCTATCCTGTAGTATCAGTAATTCAAATGAACACGGCAGCCCAGATGTTACTGTGATGGTTATTTTCAGATGTGTTAAAATCTACACTAATTGATTTTAACCTCTCTAATGTGGGCAGAACTCATCCAGCCAGCTGAAAGTTTGCTTTCAAGAGCAAAACTGAGTTTCACAGAGAAGGGATTCTGTTCTCAAGCTTGCTATAATCATACAAGTCAACATCTTAATATCAATCAATTGACCTCAATCTCTATCCTACTCTACTTCTGGGAAACTCTTACTACACTTACCTTTATGTTCACTTAAGAGAATCTATTCTGTTAACCATACAAATCTTTGACACTTTCTACAATCAGTATACATTTAAACATATGGAGTTTTATTCTATGTACTGGTACCACCCCCTTGAAAACATACCAACCAAACCAGCCAACGAAAAAGTAAAAAAAAAAAAAAAAAAAAATTTTAAAAAGTCAATACAATTGTCAATGAACCTAAATTTAAAGCAACCCTCCACTGGGCTTCCGAGGCTGAAGATTTTTACGAGAGGCAGCTGCTCATTTTTCTCCCTGCTACTGTGTTCAAACTGCCAAACTTTCAGTTAGCAGCCTGGAACTTTATGTATCAAGCTACCAGTGCTCCTTAAGCATCTGGGTACTCAATAAATTAAAACATAAAAAATAAACAAAAGGTCACAGTGGTGTGGTAAAGAGTTTGGATGTAACCTGGTAGGAGGGAATACTCTGAAGAAATCAGAAGGAAGAGCAACTAAAAATAGAGTTCTTGCTGAAAAATACACCATATACAAAATAAAACAAAGCGAATCCGCAGCAATGAATGAATGGAAATTCAAAACATCTGTAAATGTTTATTAAACTTAATAAAAATTAAAAACAACAACAAACAAAACACAAAGCAAATCCGTAACATTTTAAACATAGATGCAAATAAAACCTGTAAATATATAAAGGCACTACATTGAGACTACGGAGTCAGTACATCTTTGCCTTCTAGGACTGAGACTGGAGCTTGATTTCCTGGCCAACTACACTCACCACCACTTAGTTGGTCAGTGAAGCTTTGTGTGTTTGTATGATCCTGAAAACATCCTAGGGAAATTTCTGGATTTGGGGGAGAAGACAACGATGGACCTGGTAATAGTCTGGAAAAGCAGCCAATGAAAATCTTATGGAACACAACAATTAAGATTTTACTGTGCAGAGTCACCATGAGTTTCGGGGCCAAATCAATGGCAGCTAACATCATCACCACCATGACTCAGTTATTAAGCAAAGCAATTATGATAAATGTGACCCTGCCAAAGGATAAACAAATACCCAGAGAAATAGAAAAGACAGCTCGGATAGAAGCAAACTGACCATGCTAAGCAATGAAGAATAGGAATCTTTTTACTAAATGGTGTTGTGTCAATTGTCTATTTATATGAAATAAAACAACTCATTATCCTTATACCTAGATGTACATGCAAATTTATTACAGGGAACCAAGAGTTATAAATAGGAGATGTACAGTAACTGGTTTCCAGGATAATTCTTGTTTATGAGAAGTTAATGCAGTAATGAAAATGGTCATCTAATATACTTGCTATGTCCCATGAAGGTACTGAGAAAGGTCGCTATTGCAGCTAAAAAGGTGAGTTTTTAATCCCATTAACTTAAATAGCTATATGAAGCATTCCCTAGCTCTAAGACAAGAACATGGGCAATCTCCTCCTGTGCAATTTACAGGCTTGGGAAATCAATGGAGGGTCAAGGACGAGCAGGTTCCAAACTCTATGGCAATGACTGAGTGACGGAAGTTAGTGCCAACAGAGCAGATCTAAAAGATAACAGGAGCATACCTCTAAAGTTTATGGTAGGAAGACAACAGCCCAGAGTAAGACGCACATTGCAAAGAGGACTGGGGGGGAATGGAGAGTGGGAAGTAATTGTATAACAATAAATGAATATTTAAAAAAAGAAAGATGTACTGGGGAGGGGGAAGTGAGGGAGTAAAATATGCAACAATGAATGAATATCTAACTTTTCTGTAAACTTTTGTTAAAATGACAAAATAAAAACTTAAACTTTACAGTAGATAAATAGTTCTTAGGGTTAACTACTTTTACAGCCCGTAGAAGACATTTCTACTTCTAAGGTCCAAAGGACCTTTAAATACGAAGTTCTCGTGGCCTAGTGTAAGAATCTTCACTGCAATCCTGAAGGCACTTGGTATGAATCTGCCAGAGGCTCTGTGGGAGGATAGGCAATCTCCTCCCATGAGACTACATTCTCTGAAACCCTCTGGAGGGTCGGCAAAGGGTCATTACTATATGGGTGAAAGAAGCAAAAGTATTATAAAGACTTTCATTTTTAAAAGAAACCAGGCTTAATTTTGACAAAAGTGTTAACAAGCCCCCTCCAAAGATTCCTATGAATTAGTATTTTGAGAGCAGCCATATGCAATACAGAATAGTTACCACTATTTCTTACCCATTAAATTACCATACAGGAGCTACAAGCATCTCAGTGGGAGAAAAGATGGTGTCAGACTGAAATGTGTAACATTCCTAAATATTGTTCACTTTTACCTTCGATATTTAAAAAAGAAAATAATCCTAAATCCTGGTTTCCTTCTGTTTCAAGCAGAATCCATCTTATTTTATTCTATCCTATCCTACAGTCAGGATAGCTTGGAATTAATTCAGAAGAGAGATAGTAACTCATTATTCTTTTCTTCTCCAAGTAGGAGCAAAACCAAATCAACCTATATTATGTCATTGATCATATTGATGCAACTAAATCAGTAATGGTCTGGGAGTCTAATTTAATTTCTTCTGGTCTGTCCTGGAGACAGTGAAACCAAATTTCTCCTTAGAGAAAATGATTTTGAAGCTCTGTCCCACATACTTTGGGCACATGGCCAGGAGGGACCAGTCCTTGGAGAAGGACATCATGCTTGGAAAGGTGGAGGGACAGGACATGAAAGGAAGACCCTGGATGAGATGGACTGACAAAGTAACTGGAGAAACAGAGGTAAGTGTGTCAGATCAGTGAGACTGGCTCAGGATAGAATGGGGTTCAGAGCTACTCTACATAGATAGGGTCGCTATGAATAGCATGCAGCCTGATGGCACATAAGAACAACATGTTTCAGGAACTGCAGCTAAGACAATAGAAATTGGCTTTAAAGTTTTTTCCTTTAGTGGTATAATTTATAAGTGTGTGTACATGCACACACACCCTAGAAATTTTTCTTTACAAGGACTTAAGTCAAAGCCTCTTCAACAACCAGAACCTCCCACTATCTATATTCTCATCAAATATTTACTTGAGAGGGTATAAAGAATAAACTGAGAAAGAACCCAATAAACTGCTAAATCTCTACAAGACTCAATCATTAAAGGCAGAAACGATGAGTTCTAAAACAAACACCACCCCCCAATAAAACCACAAAAGCTACTGAAGTGAATTCTGATAAAGATGGCTTTTAATCTTGGTGTAGACAGATTTTAACACTGCCTGAACCACCTGCCTACACAGACGTCTGGGATTAGAGTGAAGAAGGTGAAAGAAGAGTTAAGAAATCAAAACTAGAAAATAAATGGAGGCGACAAAGTTTGGTTGACACTAAAGGCAGGGAGCTCTGGTGGGCTGGTGCTAAGAAGCTGCACTGAAATCCCAAAGGCATGTACTTTGAACCTATCAGCTTTGAATCCTCCCAGCTCCCTGGAGAGAAGAAGGGAGGCACTCTCCTCCTCTGCGAAATTGCTTCTGAAAATCTGCTGGAGGGTCAGTGATGAGCTGGTTCTGACTTAACACGTTGCCACAAATGACAGCAAATGTGTTTCTAAGCACACTGTCAATTTAAAAAATGTGCGGCAACGTGTTAATGGTACACAACAATATCAAGTACTAATGCCCTTCACAATTTTTGACTGCTGCAAATCAATGTAAAGCAGCAGACAACAGACTAAGACAAAAAACTTTTATCACTATAAATTGTTAATTATTGGATGACTAAATTAAGTTTCACCTAAGTCTTATTTCCAGCCTCCTGAATTATGTTGTTAAAGAAGGTAACACTAAAATGTAAATTTTTTAAATCATTAACCTATTTTATTTCTCTCATCACTTCAGAAGAAATTCTAAAAATCTACCTAAAACCCAGCATTACCACAGAATTAATTAAAATCAAATCACACATTCTTTATCAACATCATAATTCAAAGCCATCAACTCTTCACTTTTCCTCATTCATTATCTGGCTTTTCTAAGTGTATCAGGAGGCTGGAAATATGAGTGAGGCTTAATTTAGTCATCCAGGAGACATCCTCCTTGCTTTTTAGCACTTTAAAGAAGTCTTTTACAGCAGATCTGCCCAATGCAGTTATCTGATTTTTTGACTGCAGCTTCCATGAGCTGTTGTTGACTCTGGTTCACAGCAATTCAATGTAAAACAGATGGAACCTCTGTCTAACACTGCACTGAGCCCGACAATCTCTGCTGTGCTTAAGCCTACTGTTGCAGTCATTGTGTCAATCTAACTCACCGAGGATCTTCCTCTTCTCTGATTCTTACCTTTCAAAGCTTGATGTCCTTCGAGGACTGGCCTCTTCTAACAGCATGACTAAAGTATGAAAGAGTCTCATCACCCTTGTGTCTAAGGAGCACACTGGCTGCACATCTTCAAAGACAGATTTGTTCTTTTGGCAGCCCACAGCATAGGATCCAAATAAAATTAAATCTTTGATAATGTTAATCTTTTCTGTTTATTATGATGTTGCTTATTGGTCCAGATGTTAGGATGTCTGTCTTCTTGATGCTGAGACATTTTTCTTCATTAGAAAGTGCTTGAAGTCATCTTTGCTTTCTGCAAGCAAGATTATATCATCTATATTTCCCAAATTCTGAATGAGTCCATTTGGTATCAAATATGATACCACTTTTCTCTCCATACAGTCCAGTTTCTCTCATTCTATCTTCAAGGACGATGTTTTGTGCTGTCGAGTCAGAACTGACTCATAGCTGACCCTCCAGTGGGCTTTCAGAGGCTGTAAATCAGAGAAAAGGAGACTGTCTTTCTCTTGAGGAGTAGCTGGTGGATTTGAATAAGAGACAGGGTCTTCAAGGATAGCTATCTTAAAATGAGATGACTAAATAAGAGATGTCTAGACATAATCAAGGTTATAAATCACAAAGGAGGAGACTGCTCATCTTTCTCCTGAGGAGCTGGTGGTAAATTAAAATTGCCATGGATGTAGCCTTTCAGTTAGGAGTACAAGACCATCAGAGCTCAAACAAGTATTAGAACCCCAATCTTTCAACTTTCCATCCAAATTCTATCCAATTTTTCCCTCTTGAATGTCTATCAGACACAGTACCTATTGTTAATATTGTTCATTGCCATCAAGTCAGAACCAACTCAGCTGACCCTCCAGTGAACTTTCAGAGGGTATAAACTGCACAGGAAGGGACTGTCCATCTTTCTCTTTAAGAACAGCCAGTGGATTCATACTATCTTGTTTTTGGACTGTCGATGCAACTCCTTACTCACTAGACCACCAGAGAGAGTTCCCTTTGTTAATAATAGCCGGTATTAAAAAAAGACTGAACCCCGACAACAGAAGAAACTGATGATGTCCAGCTACCACCATCAACCACTTGGGAAAAAAAAAGAGGGATAGGAGTGCAAGATCAATAGAGTAGATGGAAATGTGGAATAAACCTCAAAAAATATAAGACCAGGTTTACTGGCCTGATAAAGAGACTGGTGGGACCTCCAAGATTACAGCCTCTAACCATGGCTCAAACAATATATATGTCTATAAGGTGGTCCACACTGGCGAGACACTCACTTCTAAGGGTTCATTTAAGGTCAAAACAGCAGCATTTGTCCATGTGCAAGGTCCAACATGCAGGAAGGTGTAAAACAGAAGTAGGGTAGTAAAAGTATATAATTACATTGTGGGTACTGGAATTAATGTAAAAAAAATCCTATGGGCACATATGATTGCACAGAAAATCAATTCTGCTCTGTAAATTTTTAGAGAAATGACATATACAAAGGAATTAATTAGGAAATTGGTTGGGGGCAGATACACTGAGAATCAAATACTTTCCCCATTTGGTAGAACTAAGTTCATGTGCAGCAGATCAGTGTTATATTGCTAACAGAAAAGTTAGCATTTCTCATCCTCTAGCTGCTTAGAGAAAGATGGGCAGTTAGTTAAAAGTTTTACAGGACTGAGTTGCTGTATAGATTCATCAGTGGGTTTTTGGGTGCTAAGTGAAAGCTGTAAATAGCCAGAGGGGAATCATTTTACCCCTTTGTACCTTGGTTTCCTTAGTTAACATGGGAATTATTATTATAGAAAACATGCAAACTATTTCCAGAGCTTTGCTTCTAAGCTAAGTAATACAACCTTATTTCTAAAAATATAATGGAAGAATATTTTTACGGTCTGCTCCAGTTTTCAAACTGTAAGATTTTTCAGGCATATAGTATATGAATAAGATTGAATCTTGTAATTACTGAAATAAAGAGACATCTAGGTGTAAAGTAGCACTTAACAACTCAGCAACTTGGTTTCAAAGACTAGGTTATTATACAAAAATTAGCATTAAGCATATCAAGTCACAAGATGCAGAATGGCTACATCTTTACAAAACCATCAAATTATCACGTAACTGCCAAACCACTGAGTATCATGACTCAACTTAATTGTCACAACAATTTTAAATTCTGCCTAAGAACACTGGTGTTTACTCTTTCCAAATGGAATTTTGTTAATGTGCAAATTATATAATTTTCCGCTCCTGCTTAAAAAAAAAAAACCAAATCAAAACAAAACAAAAAACCCAAAAACACACCCCTGAGAAATATTAGATAACAAGGTCGTTGGTAAGTGAAGAAATGGTATATATTTATAAACAATGGCAGAGATCCTGGAGAAATCTAATAAAATGCATGGCTTAAGACTAGGGATAATAAAGGTAAAACACACAAAATTTAATATTACCTGGAATCTAACATCAGGGTAGAAAAGTCAATCACTTATATTAATATTTTTAATTTATTATTTAAAAATAAGTGTATTTATACTGGTGAGTAATTTTCAAAGACATGCTACTAAGGTTCTACACAATGAATTTCTTTTCATTTAATTTTTAAATATGGCTAAAAAGAATGACAATATATTTTTCTTCCAGAGTTTACTCAAAATGCCAGTCATTGTATTAGTTCTTTGTAAAAGAGGCAGTATTTCAAATATTTGCTCTTTAAAATCTTCAGGAGAATTTTATTTTTTAAAAAAGAATCACAGAAAATGGTTATTTTAAAAATATTTATATTAAAAAATGTAATTTAAAAAAATGTCATGTAAGTAAAATATCCAATCAATTCCAGTAATTAATTACATGGCAATTTTTCAATTCAATTACTGATAGCCTTTAGCAAAATACTCAAGAATTACTTTGACTATATCCCATGTTACAGTGAACATTTTCTCAAGTTCTGTAAACTCAGCCATTTTTTCCAACAAAGTGAAAATTAGTTCATTCTCAAGCAAAATATTATCAATGTAGCTTGTAACTAAAAGTTATTACTTTAAAATAACAAAGTCTTCACTAATAAAGCTGATCCTCTAAAATCCTTAACATAAACAAGAGCTGGAACAAATGAGAATGCTTTGTGCTTTTACATATCTTTGAGTCAGCGGACTCTGCAGTGCATTTTCAGAGGCAGTAAATCACAGAGGGGGAGCCTGCTCATCTTTCTCCTGCAGATCAGCAGGTGGATTAAAAATTCATACCTTTGAGTTGGCAATTTAACTCTTTACCACAAAGACACAAAAGCTCCTTAGATTGCTTAATAAGCACAATTAATTTCAAATTCTGCTCTAAACATATTTCTTAAAAACAGAAGTGTAGAGTAGCTACCAACTTTTAATTTAAAAGACAATTTCAAGAGCAGAGACACGCATGGGAAAATCAAGATCTACTCTGTGACTAGCAACAACAAAATCTTTGTTTTGGTGGGATAGCAAGCAAATAACATTGAAGAACACACGTGAGGAGTTCCAGTTGATAGTTCTGACACTAAGAAATCAAATGAACTCTTTCTGTCATGACTTACTTGTTAAAAAAGGGAAAGTATAAAGATCTGTAAGTACTTTCTAATATTTAAGGTCAAGTTTTTGTTGACAGAAAACAAAAACAGAAAACGGAATTAGCACATGGCCCCGTTCCCACAAGAAGATTCTTTGACAAGAAAAGCTTCAGTCTTATTTTAATAATTTATCCCAAGCAAAAAAATAGAATAAGTTTAAAAAAGGAGACATATTTAGTGTTTGTCCATCTTCTAATCAGACACTATTAATCATTTCTTTTAAAATTAAATTACCTACCTCACTGAGGTGCTGTGAGGATTAATTCATTAGTGTTTCTAAAGCACTTTGAGATCCTCAGGTCAAAGGCGCTATAGAAGTGCAAAGTAGTAGTATTATTACTAGATTCTTTTGCTTATTTAAGGAATTTCACAAGCCTTTAAAACCTATCTTTAAAAAAAACCTGTCATGATTTAGACAACTTTTTGTAAATTCTGAAGTTTATCCAAATTTTTAATTCTTTTTACATACATTATAGATAGAAAGGGGCAGAAAGTTTAAAAATAGCTACAAGTTCCCCCTCCTTTGGAAATCTTTTGTAAATGTAAAATGATGTAAAGTGAAGATGCAATTACTATTACTCTGTAAAGGGAAAATGTTTTTAGTGTTCCCAGATCCCAAAAATAATCTACCAAACAACACATAAAATCTAAGGTAACACTAAACATAGTGTTCGCAGACATAGTTCAAGCTACAGTGGCTTAATGCAGTTCATTCCAGGGAAAGAAGCTTGCTGATGTTTGTCACTTTTGTCACTCAGGGTGGTGTTACCTCTTGAATGTTGAATGCTAATTTAACTTTTAGACTTGCCCTCCACCCCCACCAAAGTGAAAATCCTCTTCGGATTTCTTTCAGTTAGTAGAAATAGGCAGTAAAATGTGGATCTTTCATTAACAGAAAAGTGGCGAAAAGCAAACTTTCAAAAAGCAGGGGATAATTTTTAAAGATCTGAGATCTATAGAGGAAGAGAATGAATAAAGGAAAATTCAATGTGACAGACATTGTTTAGGGGGAAAAAATTCAGGGAGAAATATTATTCAGATATAGAAGTATTTTAAATAATGCCCAAAACAACACAAAACAAAAATAATTTTAGTTACAAATTCTTGAATGAGAAATTCCTTTAAGAAAAGAAACAATTTTCAAATAAATTTTAAGACTAAAATTCATTATTATGAAACCATCATTTAAATGTTTCATTTTAAACTACAAGGACAGTATTAGCATAAACTAATATATAATAATTGAGCTTTGTCTTTAAACTAGCCTCCAATCCTCAAGCATACAAAGTAAACTAAAGCACTGAGAAGTCAAAGCAATTGTGTTAAACGATTTAAAAACAGATTTAAATGGAGGATCAAGGCCTTAAAAACCACATTAAAATGTTTAATTATTCCACTACTTCCCACTCATTCCCTACCCAAATATTTTTACAATCAATATTTTGTACTTTTAAATTAAAACAAAACATACACACAGGTGCACACATAAACACGTAACACAGGGCTAAGAGAATCAAAGCTAGCTCTATATTGGATAATCTGGTTAATAAACAAACACTTTTTAAAATGTCACTATCCTCTGGAGTGAAATTCACCAGAGTCTTACAATATACAGTTTCCAGGTCAAGCTGAAATTCAGATATTAAACTCTTACCTCCTGCTCCTGTTGAAAGATGACAACTCTACCACCTTTATCTCCTGTTGCTAGTAATTCTCCAGAATGATTAAATTCTACTGTAGAGATTATATCTGCTGTATGATTAAAAGGGGGGGAAAAAAAATACATTAGTTTTTCTTCCCCCAACTGAACTGTAGTTGCAGAATATAGCATGTCTTTCCAAGTTTGTATAACAATTTGGTATTAGAAATAAAGTGAACCTGGAGTTAATGTCATAAATATTCTGACCCACCTAAAAGCATTCTTTCTAGAAGAAGCCAAATGAAATTATTTTCACAAATAGGAAAGCAATAAAATTACACTAGTAGTCTATAAATATCTTACTAAATTTGTGAAATGAAGCTCTGGTGGCTCAATGGTAAAGGGATGCACTGCCAACCCCGAAGACAAGCAGTTTGAATCCACCAGCTATTTTGTGGGAAAAAGACAATTTCCTCCTGTGATTTGCAGCCTCTGAAAACCTCAGTGGAGGGGTCATATATGATTCATGTCTTATTAAACAGCGTATCATAACAACAAGTTCCCGTGCAATCTGGACCCTCTGCAAACCCACTGGAGGGGGTGAGTTAGTTCCAGTTCTATGGCACTTAAAGACAAACTTGTAAATAGAAAGAAATAAAAAATTTGTGAAACATGCTGTGACGGTGTCATTAAACATTTAGTAATTATCTTGCTAATTCTGTTATACACTTTTCATAAATTTATGTATACAAACCTTAAGCAAGGATTCATAAAAAGTTAAGCCAAATATTACTAAGAGGAATACTTGTAAATAAACACATGTAAGCCAGAAACACTGTGGGTTGTGCACAGCCCTTCTTGTGGCTCTCACATATACTAAAATCAATTATGGTACATCTAAAGTTGGTATTAATATCACCATCAACCTCAGGTAAAATAGTTTTAATTCCCCCCTCCACCCCGCCACTAAAGATATTTCCTGAAAGGGGGGATGGGGAGCCAAAGTTACAGAAACGAGCATTAAGATGAAGCAACTACACAAGTACTAGAGTAAGTTTTCCCCAATGAAGCATTAGGTGAATTTGGAAACATAAGAATTTAAACAAACAAACAAACAAACACCAAAAATCAAACAAACCCACAACAATCCACCACCCCACTACTACACAAGTAGGGTGTTTTGTTTTTCCCTAAGAATAATCTTCTAGGCTACAATAGTTCATTATGAAGAATGTAGTTTTGGATAGTAAACCCATTACTGCTGAAGCTGATTTTAATTCATAACCACACTAAAGGACAGAGTAGAAATGGCCCATAGGGTTTCTATGATTTCTCTTTATCGTCACAGAAACAGCCTGCCACATCTTTCCCCTTGAGCTGCTAGTGTACATGTATAGTTAGCAGGTAACAGCGTAATCTTAAAGAATCTATAATAGTACAGTGTCTAATGTGTCAGGCTGCTAACCAAAAGGTTGGCAGCTCAAATCTACCAGTCATATTGGAGAATTTATTCAAGATTTCAGCCTCAGAAACCTGATGGAAGAGAGGGTTACTACTGAGTTGGACTTGAATCAACAGCAGTGGGTTAAATACCTTAGGAACTCTGAGGGTACAACAAGATAAGGGGTGGGCTGCTAAGGGTCAGCAATCAAAATCCACCACTCGAAGAGAGAAAGCAGGAGCACTCTCCCTCTGTTAAGATACAGAGCTGCCCAGTAAAGTGGACTGGGGGACGAAGACTGTACAACACAAGAATTTTTTTTCAAAGAGAAAAGCAAACTGGTGGGGGTGGGCAGGGAGAAAATGTACAACAACGAATGAACAGAAATCCAAGTTCTCTATAAACGTTTATTAAAATCTCAATTAAAAAGTGATACATAGCCATAACAGTCCAGAATGAGATGCACAGCAAAGAGGACTGGGGTGGGGGGGGAGAGAAGAAATTGTGCAACAATGAATGTATTTTTTTAAAGAGAAAAAAAGCAAACTGGGGGTGGGGGGGAAGGAAAATGTGCAACAATGAATGAATGGAAATCTAAGTTTTCTGTAAACATTCATTAAAATCACAATAAAAAAGAAATTGCAAATAAAAAGATACATGGCCTTGGGAACAACTCAACAGGAATGGGTTTTCTGAATATATATAATCTTAAATTTTAACATACACAACTGACCAATGTGTCACTTCCTAGAAACTATTCTTAGTTGTAGTAACAATGATCTGCAAGCACTGTGTTTTATCATTTTCTTGATAGTCAAGCAGCCAAGAAAGCATTTCAGACACCTTCTTTGATTTTTCCATTATCCCAAGACTGTTAGCTTTTCTGAACTTTCCGAATCTACTTAAAATGAGGTCCTTTACCAAGAGATTGCACATAATGTACATGAAATTTTATATGATTTCAAAATTTATGGACAGTGGAACCCCATCTCTAGGTTTAAGAACTTTAACCCTGACTGGTTAGTAACAAGAAAGGAGGAATTTAATGCATAAATTGCAAAGATAAATTGCATGCATCTGTAATACAATGTAAAACTGAATCTATTGGACTACTCAGTAGAGTCAAATGTATTCTGAGCTATGAAAGGAATATAATAAAGGTGTAAAGACCTAAAATGTCTTTGTACTTAAAGCAAATATTAGATTACAGGTGGAGGGAATAAATAATATCAGACAGGACATAAAGATATTTTATTTGAAGGCATGTCATAAAATAAGCAAATAAAGCAAAACCCATACATATATTTAAAATATTTTTCCATTTAAAATCCTTCAGTTATATATAATTTTGAGTATGTTAAGTTCTTTAAGTCCAGTTCGTCCAATTTTCCCCTACAACACTGGCAGTATGCTGGATCTCTGGATGACAATATGATTAGTTAATCTGAGTATGAAGTCATATATAACTAAAAATATGAACCCTGATACTCTAGAACAATAGCATAGCAACATGCTCACATCTGATCAAAGCAGATTTATTCTCCTGTATATGCAACAGAACAATAGGCAGAATGCTTTCGTTAAATTACTTCATCTTTCCCCAGATCAAAACTGTTGCAATCATTTAAGTTAAACTCAATTTCTGTTAAGGAGCTGGTTGTTACAGCTAAAATTTCACAAGGGTTATGTCAATGATCATAATATGTGAAGATCTGGCCAGGCCTTACTAGATAAGACTCTTTACTGAAAGGGAAATGGATGGCCAGGTATGTGTGGTGCAGGATGAGCTATTGGGGGGATGGGGTGGGTGGGGGGGAGATATATACACAAGGATGGACACTTTGATCTTAAGTGAAAAAGTCGTCTTTAACCAGAAAATCTAGAGGTAATTAAGGCAGCACATGATTATAGTAAAAAGCATTGACGATATTCTGGATTTGGGAGGAAGAAGAGTCCACTTCTATCTTATTTTTAGAAATCTGATTTAAAAAGTTGTAAACAATGTAACCCAACTATCTTTGAAACAAAGATAATTACTGACTCACCTGCTTAGTTAGTTACAATGTGGTTGCTGCACGTGTGATTAGGGAAGGATAAAGCCTTGGAAGTGACAAGCAGGAAGGCAGAGAAAGATACTTTTACTGTAATATGTATCAGGAATAGAAGAAGACCATCTGTTCTACTACTTCAACTTCTTAAGCCCTACTGCCAAAGGGGCCCTTTAGAGTAGTGAGAGAAGATCTTCACCCTGAAACCCACAGCGTCCCTTTTCAGCAGGAAGTAGCTAAGAGAATACGCCATCCCCTTTTCCTTATGAATCAGGGTGAAGTCTCTCTCAGGGAGGAGTGATAGGGAATGGCAAAGGACACACTGACAAAGGAGATTAATCAGAACTGACTTTGACAAGCACTGTGGCAATTGGACAATTAAAACAGATATTCGGATGGCGGGGGAAGAAGAACGAACTGGGGAGGAGGGTAGAGAGGAATGGTGTAGCAATGAAGGAATGAAAACCCAAAATCCCTGTAAATGTTCATTAAAACTAATAAAATTTAATAATAATAAAAAAAAGAAAATTCAAGAATACCGTGATAAGGTATGCATGTGGAAAGGTACCATGATTTTCACCTTCCTTTAAATGGGGGGCAAGGGTGAAGTTTGAGTAGGGAGGAGAGATCGTGCAAGTGAGAGAAAACGTAAATCAAAAATAAAAACTTGTCCCTTTTTAGAATATGAAAGTGTCAACATAATGTGGCTTTATCATTTCTGCTACTTTTGTCAACTGAAAGTAACTCACTACAATGCCATTCATAAAGGTCTAAAGCAATTTACAGAAATGTTTTCTTCACTTTAACAAGGGTCAATTATAAATAAGAAAATACATTATTTAAAATGTCAGACTGAATGTAATCAAAGTTAATTCTAAAATTTAAAATCAAATTAGTAAAACAGAAAATCTAGTCTTCTCAATATTTAATTGTGGCTCAAAAGATTAGATGTTTAAGAAAACTGTATAATGAAAGCACAAGTATTTGTAACCCATTTTTCTTAAAGTATGTCAAAGTAAACATTTAAATTCACAGATCTTTTTTGGGGGGGCAGTGGTGGAGTAACTTTTATAACTATGTACCTCAGCCAAAACATTTGTTTGGAGAATACAAACAAACGCATGTTTCCTTTTCTGATGATGGTAACACATGTATTTATGTATAACACCTCTCATACCTTGTTAAGGGCTGTGATCTGGAGGTACTCCTTTTCCTAAACCATCAAGTTTTTTAAACCTTTAAAATGTACCTATTTGAGGCAGGAATGCTGGAACCTTCTCCTTTACAACTGTGTCTATTTGGCAACAAGAGTAAGATGATTCAGTTTAAAAGCTATATACTATGGAGATCAGTTTTTTTTTCCACCTCTGCATCTTCAAAAGAACCTCTCAGAACTGATTCACAGTTAAGTCTCCAGTGGATTTCAGAGGCTGTAAATTCCAACGGGGGAGTTTACCCATTTTTCCCAGTTGGAGCTGCTGGTAGATTTGAACTGTTTGCCTTTGTTGCAGTGCAACTTCTACCTATTAGGTCACCATTGTGCCCTCCCTCGCCATCTTACAATCTCCAAATCCAACTAAATCCACTGTGACTAAGTTGACTGAGGCTCAGAGATGCTACTATAAGAAAAAGGAAAACTTCCCTATGAAGTTTGAACCATTAGCTTTCTATTTATTATGCCATGAAGATTCATTTTCTCTAACATCATACTTCTAGATGTACTGTCTTTGTCCTTGCTAGTCCTTCTTTTCACTATTATATTCCCAACACACAATTCAATCAATGCTTTGCTTTTGCCAAACAAAACCAAATAAAATAACCACAGAAAACAAACCCAAACCACTGCCATGTAAGCATATTTCCACTCAGAGATCCTATAGGACACAGTAGAAGTCCTCAAAGCATTTTTAAACCAAACTTCCTGTACAGACTTATAGCAATTCTTCAGTAGGTTGGTGGTTTTGGGTTTGTTTTTTTTTAAACAAACAATAAAAACAACCTGTATTATCTTAATGGGAGGAGACTGTTCATCTTTCTCCCATGAAACAGCAGGTAGATAAACCACTGGAGACACAAAGCCTTCTGGTCAAAAGTGCAACAGCACTCTACGGGTTACATCTTTCACACAGCTGTAAATCTTTAAGGAGTAGACTCATCATATATTGAAGTATGTATGTATGTATGCATGTATGTATGTATGTATGTGTCTATATCTATGTATCCATATATTTCAATATTTTTGTTTTCCAAAACCAAAATACAGATGTCATGCAGGATGTAACACAACTTTAGAAACTCACTTGATGTCTGCGAAGAAATCATAAAAGTAACTGGGCTAAATATCAAGAGGCTAACAGTTCCACAACAGTAGGGGGAAAGAAAAGGTTTAAACCCTAACAATCAAACTGCTTTAAACTTTCATCAGAAGAAAAAAACCTGGAAATCCTAGAAAGTAAGTTTCCGCAACTTAAAATTTTTCTTGAAAATCATGTTGTTTGTTAATTACTATTTATTTTGCAGAAAAACAAAAGCAAACATCAGAAACAGGCAGTTCCACTTGGCTGAAGCCCTCAGAGGAATCTGAGGGAGGAGGGGTAGGCACACATGTGGCCTCATTAATGTGGTCTGTATGAACTGAACATTTGATAGAGCAATATTTGAGAAGTGAAAGTCTATTCCTTATTTGTATGTTGTTGCTGTTATGTGCCGTCGAGTCACTTGTGCGACTCATAGCGACCCCATGTTACAACAGCCCTAAACTCTGCTCTGTCCTGTGCCAATCGCACTGTCTCTGACACTCCCATCCCGACTATTCCAGTCACTGAATCAATCCACCTCATAGAGGGCCTTCCCCTCCTGCGCTGTCCCTCC
>NW_006399788.1:13003619-13024150 GCF_000299155.1 Elephantulus edwardii | reverse complement strand
GGCAGCATCTGTTAACTGAAATATGTCAATTGGTATACCATCTATTCCGGGGGCCTTATTTTTTTCCATTTCCTTCAAAGCAGCCTGAACTTCTTTCATCACCATAGGCTCTTGCTCCTATGTTGTTTCATGAAATTCTTCTGTGTCTTATAATTCCTTTTGATACACTATTTCATGCCATTCTCAGTCTTTCTGTCCTTTAATAGATTGGGGGTGAAGACAAAAAAGGCTGGAAAATCATGATTTCTTGATACTAACTTATTTGTGTAGGTCTGAAACCTCTATATAAACACCTATTAATTGTCCCTCTTTATGAATGATAATTTTTCAAGTTTTCCTAAATTATGATATATCAATGATATCGTTAGATAATTTCCACACTGTTGGATCACTTTTCTTTGGAATAGGGACAAATATAGATCTCTTCCAGTCAGTTGACCAAGTGGCTGTCCTCTAGATATCTTGGCACAACTTGTTGAGCACATCTAGAGCAGCATCCGTTAGTTGAAATATGTCAATTGGTACCATCTATTACTGGGGCTTTATTTTTTGCCAATTCCTAAAAAAGCAGCTTGAACTTCATCACCATAGGCTCTTGCACATAAGTTGTTTTATGAAATTTTTCTGTATCTGCCAATTCCTTTTGGTACAGTGACTGTATATTCTTTCCACCTTCTTTTAATACTTCCTGGATCATTTAATAATCTGCCTGAAGCGTCCAAAAACAACTGGAACAGCACATCAACAGAGAACTACCACAAGTGCAGGCTGGGTTTAGAAGGGGTCATGGTACAAGGGATATTGTAGCTAATGTTAGATGGATCTTGGCAGAAAGCAGGGAGCACCAGAGGAATGTCTATCTGTATTTCTTTGACTATGCAAAAGCATTTGACTGTGTGGATCACAACAAACTGTGGCTGACTCTGAGAAGAATGGGAATATCAGAAGACTTGATTGTGCTGACGTGAAACCTGTATTTGGATCAGGAGGCAGTCATCAGAACAGAACAAGGCAACACTGCATGGTTCAAAATTGGGAAGGATGTGCACCAGGGATGTGTCTTATCTCCACCTTTTCAATCTGGGCTGTATGAAGAGAAATGTGGCATTGGGCTTAGAGGAAACTCATCAACAACGTGCATTATGCAGATGACAAAACCCTGCTTTCTGAAACTGAGGAGGACGTCAAGTGCCTGAAGAGGGTCAAGGACTGTAGCCTTCAATATGGACTTAAAGCTCAATATCAAGAAAACAACATTTTTCACCACTGGGCTGACTGTCAGCATCATGATAGATGGTGAAAAGATTAAGATTGTTAAAAGCTTCAGTTTGCTTAGCTCCACAGTCAACACTCTTGGCGCCAGCAGCCAGGAAATTAAAAGACGTACCGCAATGGCAAAGTCTGCTGTTAGGGACCTCTCCAGAGTACTGAAAAGCAATGGTGTCAGTCTGGAGACTTAGATACAGGCCATGGTCTTTGCCATTACTTGCTATTCATCAGAGAGCTGGACAATGACTAGGGATGAGAGAACAGTACTGAATGTATCATGGAATGCTAAGAAAACAAACAGGTTCATCCCGGAGAGGGTTAAACCAGGCTGTTCCTTGGAGGCAAGGATTCTTTTTTTTTTTTTTTTTAATTTAGGTTGTTTATTTTTCATTTCAATGAACATCTACAGAGATTTTAGGATTCCATTCATTCATTGTTGCACCCTTCTCCCCACACAAACCCCTCCCCCCTCCCCCCATTTGCTCCTCTCCTTGAAAAGCAAAAGAAAAGCGCCCTCGCACTTCCCCAAACCCCACCCCCTACCCCCAGATATAATCCACTCTGCAACCCTCATTGCATACTCCTACAATAAAAATAATGCCCTAAAATATAATACTTTTAGACTATTCTGAAGCTTCATCTGGAAATGTTTCAAGAAAGGACCAGTCCTTGGAGAGGTACATGCTTGGCAGGGTGGAAGGACAGAGCAGGAGAGGAAGATCCTCTACGAGGTGATTTGATTCAGTGACTGGGGTAATTGGGGTGGGTGTGTCGGAGACAGGCTGGCACAGGACAGAGCAGGATTTACGGAGGTTGTTCAAGGGTCACTATGAGTTGCAAGCAACTCAACGGCACATAACAGTAACAACAATAGCAGCAGCAGCAGGAACATATCAATATCTAACAGTCTGATTGGGAAATCACCACAAGAAAAAAATGAGAATGAATGTAAATTTTACTAACAGACCTGGTAAACTAGAATGAATTACAGAGAACACTATGCATCGGATCTTTCTACATAGTGGCGTGCCAAGAATAAGATATAGATTTGCCTGGATACTGCAGTTCCCTCAAGTCTATAATTTCCAGTTGTGAAACCTATTCTGTTTATCCCAGTGTGCTAACAAAATTACTGTTTTCTATGTGTGGATTAACAGCACAGCTCTAGAAACAGTAGCCCCTAATTATGTTATCTGCCATTTGTTTGTCCGTGTGTTGTTCTATTGTGGTGGCCTGGATGCTGGACCCATGGTGGACAGGTTTCTGTTGAGCTTCCAGGCTAAGAACTAAAACGCAGGCCTCGCCACCAATTTCTCAAATAACATGCCCCAGAAAATCCTAGGAAAAGCACTGGAAAATATGTTTCTTTTGGTCAATGAATGACCTTTATGTATGCTTATGTGGCATGACTCAAAATGAGGCAAACCAACTGGACAGAGTAACAGCAACAAGAGACTTAAGTAGAAGAGACACAAAGCTATGGGGCAGCATTTCGTTCCACTGTACACAGGATTATTATAAATTAAATCAGCCAAGCATTCCTCTACAAAGAAGTATCTAACAATAAATATACAGGTATCTATCTCAGAGAAAATATTAGGTACATTATCTCAGACAATAAAGCCAAGTCACAGTTTCTGTTTGTTTCATCAAGAAAGCGTATTACAAATGATGTTTACTTAGGCCACAAAACAATGTTCCAATCATCCTACTTTGTTAAGGATTTTATAAACTTCTGAGCAGTGATCTAAGGTACAGTAATTGGTCTTTCCCCTGTTCTGAACAAAGAAGAGCGAAGGAAAACAAAGATGCACTGAAACAATTATCCTAAAGATGGGTGGACTGCAAAAAAGTCAACTTCCATGATTGTATGGTACCCAACAACTACTACTTATCAAGCAAAAAAGATCAGAATAAAAGGCCCTGAGTCTGGTAAGAGGATATATGGAACAAAATTAAAAATCATAAAGAAGACCAGGCTTACTGGTCCAATAGACACAAATGGAACCTCTAAGGTTTTGGCCCGTACTCATCCTTTGAACTTGGAACAAAAATCATCCCTAGCGCCCATCTTTCCATAAAACAGATATGTGAGGTGACCATTAGCACCAAGGAGGTAGGAAGGAATAGAAAGAATAATGGAAATAAGCAAGGAAGTGGCAAGATGGTGAAGAACTGTGGTTTGGGCAGTTAATGTCACAAATAAAATATGGATGAATGGTTAAACAATTTGTTTTGCAAATTTTCACTCAAATCACACAGGTACACACACAAGTTATGTTTACACTAGGCTGCTAGAAACCATGTTAGATGCTGTCAATGTGCTGTGGAGATGGAACCAATTCACAGCTGACCCTCCTGTGGGTTGACTGCCCATCTTGCCACTGCCTTCCCCTATGCCGCCGCCCCTCCCCCCGCCACCCCACCCCCACCCCCCCGCAAGTAGTATGTGGATTTGAACCTTTTGCTTTTCAGCTGGCAACACAGCTCCTTCTCACTAGGCTACCAGAACTTGAACATTGCACTAACCTGTGAAAATCCGTACCATCTCTGATGTTTAACCTTACTGTTATCATCACTGTGCCAATCTGTATCTTTGGGGGTTTTGCTCTTTCTCTGACCATTCACCTTATGAAGTATGGTGCCTTTTCCCAAGGACTAAACCTTCCCTGCAGCGCGCCCAAAGTACATGAGACCAAGTTGCACCATCCTTTCCTCTAAGGAGCACCCGGGTTGCACTTCCTCCAAGGCAGACTTGTTTGTTCTTTTGGCAGGCCTGGGGATATGCAGCACTCTTCTCCAACACCACAAATCAAAGGCATCAATTTTTCTTTTGTCATCCTTACTCACTCTTCAAATTCACAAGCACAGGAAGTAATTGTGTGTTGCTAACCAAAAGGCCACACATGCTTTGGTATGAATCCCCTAGTAGCTCCACTTCAGAAAAATAAGGACTGTCTCATCTGTTAAGATTTACAGCTTCATAAACCTGACAGAGGGGCACCATGAGTCAGATAAACTCAGCAGCAGTGTATTAAGCATGAAATGATATTTAAAAAGTTTTAAATACTATGAGAATTAACACAATAGGACACAAACCCAGAAGTAATCATTGGAAAACCGGGTGGAGAACTGGTACTGATGTAGGGCTGCCACAAACTTCTGATTTGGGAAAAAATGCATTATCTGTGAAACACAGTAAAGTGAAATAAAATGAAGTCTCCTGCCATTTGTAGAAAATATTTTTTTCTAATAGTATGATACCTATACCATCTAAGTATATGTGTGTATAAGAGATGCATGTAGAAAAGTCTAAAACAGTGCTAAACCAGAACTTTCTGCCATAATGAAGTATCCTACATTGGTACTGTCCATATAAGAACCAAGGAACCCTGGTGGTATAGTGTATTATGTGCTGGGCATCTAACCTAAAGGTAGTCTGACTACATGGCTGCTTTGTGGGAGAAAAATGAGTAGTCTCTCCTTGCATAAAGATTTACAGCTTCAGAAATGGGATGGAAGGTTGTTCTGAGTTGGAACTGTCTCAAGAGTAGTCTTTTGGTTTATACAGTTATTACTAGCTATATATAGCTAAGCCATGAAAATAGTCAACGTAAATGAGGAAGTATACTTTTAATTTTCATTAATCATATTCCAAATACAGGAAAAGTTAAACTAAATTTATACTTTTAAACAACGCACTAGAGTCTTTTTTTATCCATGAGGGATATGTTCCAAGATTCCCAAGGGATGCTAAAGCAGTGTATACTATATTCTTCCACTACTGTACAGTGCATACATAAAAATACTCAAGGTGCCTCAAGTAGATCGCAATAACCCAAAGGAATGCTGCTCATCCAACTGTATTTGCTTTCTTGGCATACACTCAGTAGAAGAGGAGGAAGCTGGCTCTGGGACAGAGCAGAAAGGTTTGTGATTTTATCACAATACTCAGAATGGCTTCTGACTTTGACTGCAGATCACTTAAACAGTATGGTTTGGGGTAAAATAAAACAACTATTTTACTTTCTTACAGAGAGAGAGAGAGAGAGGGGGGGGGAGAGAGAGAGAGAGAGAGAGAGAGAGACTGATTGATTTATGTTCCAAAAAGGAGCAGGCTATAAACATGTAGAGTTCATAAAAATTTAAGAATCCTATAAACTTGTTTTAAAGCAAACTATTATCAAAACCTAGAAAAGGATATCATGCTCAGAAAAGTAGAGGGTCAGCAGAGGAGGGCCAGACACCCAAAGAGATGGACAGACAGGATGAGGATGGCACAGGACAGGGCAAGGTTCAGATCTGTCATTCATAGAGTTTCTACGAGTCATAGTTGACTTGATGCCACCTACCAAAAAAAGTGAAAGAAAACACTTGTGTGTGTCTCTCTCCCCCAGCCTATATATAAAGCTCTCTGTACATTCATATGATGAAATACCACTTGGGAATAAAAAGCACAAATTATTAATATAGACAAATTACAAAATGCACTAGTCAGAGGGGTACTTTCTATACAATCCCATTTGTACAAGGTACAGAGCAGAAAAGGGCAGAAGACACATTGTCGCTACGGGCTATGCAAGAAGTGGATTGTGCTAACCCAAATGCAGTACTCTCTCTTGCAGTTCAAATCCTCTGCAGGAAAAAAAACCAAAACAGGCAATTTCCTGTTTCATTTAGAGCCTCAAAAAAAACCCACTGGAAAATCAGCTATGAGTCAGTTCCAATTCAATGACAATGAGACTGAGGGGCTATGAGAAGGCGCTCTAGTGGCATAGTTTGTAGGTAGTTGGAATGACCCAAAGATGGCGTATCTCTAGTGGTTCAGAACCACAAATGGCTCCAGAGGGAACAGAGGCCATCTCCTCCTGTACCACTTATAACCTCTACAGACCTGCTGGAGGGTCAGCCATGAGCTGGTTTTGTCTCAATCCAAGTGTCTGAGTGAGCTATGAGAGCGGTTGAGCTGAAGGGCAAACTGTGACCACCAGACTGTCCATGTCTGTCAAAGCCCCAGTGTGACTATTTCCGTATGTAAATTACACCATAAGCAAGCAACAATGTAATTCTGATACTGTATTCACATATACCAACCTAAAAAACCTAACCCTTTACCATCCAGTTGAATATGGCTCAGAAGCAACCTATAAGTTTTCCAATTTAGAGCAATGATTTTTTCAATGCTATACATTTTTTGGGAGGAGACTGCCCATTTTTCTCTTAGAATGACTGGTGGATTTAAATTGTTGATATTTTGCCAACCTATTTGTTAGTAACCTGACCATAACAGTTCCTTTATCACACAAAACATCCTGATTGACAATTCATTACATAATTCTTTCATGAAGACTTCTTTACAGAATACTTTCCAGATCTAAAGTTTATAAAGACTGTCTAAGAATTACCAAAACTTTAAAAAAAGTACTGCCTGACTTTAGATATCCTCCATAATATAAACACAGCTACAATTTAAAACATCAAACAAAATAACACACCAAAAAACCTCAATACCCAGATTGCCAATGAGATGGTGACCCTGTAGCTTTCCAGTGTCTACTACACCAGCAGGGCTCCAGTCAAATACACCGTCCTATGTTTCTTCTAACAAGATAGCAGAATAGTGTATCTTTCCTGAAATACCTCTTTCCCTCTCTCTGACACCTTCTACATTTGGTCCATTAGCAAAGAAAAAGAATTCAGATAGAAACTGTTCAGAAGACTGTGATCCCTACATACATTGCAGATAGTAATGTGTATTTATTACAACTCACAGAAAAACTGATAAGATTAAAAGCACCTGAAAAGATCTTATTTAAATAACCAAAATGTTGAAAAATAAAAACTACAAGTAAAAATATTCCTTAATGTAAAGCACCAAATGTTCTTACCCTGCCAATATTTCTAATTTTACTTTTTCCCACTGAAACTCTATCAGCAAGGTTTACTTTTCATTAGTCATCACAAAAAGACATGACAGTGGAGGATGTAGTCTAGTAATACAGCTATTAATAATACAACTATGAGTAAGTAAATGAATCTATAGCTTTGATTTCTTCATTTACAGCACTGTTTACAAAAGAATACAAATAGATGATCTCTCTTGTTAGGTGGTGCTGGTTTACCCTGTGCCACTAACCCAAAGACCATTGGTTGAAATCCACTAGAGGTACAGAAGAACATACATGGCAATCTTTCTTGTGATTAATAGCCTCAGAAACTCAATAAAAACCCAGTTATTAATCAGTTTTGATGTAAAAGCAATGAACTTTAATACATCCAAGTCAGAAAATGCCAAGTGAAAACAAATATATACAAACAAGTTACCCATTCTCTAAAAAAAAGCCTTTATTATACAAAGCCATGTATATTACATACAGAACAGTTACTGAGCCGAAACCTTAGATTATTGTAAAGTTCCAACACCAAGAGAATTCCTATATACCCCTTACTTGGTTTCTATTTGTTTATACTTTGTATTACTATGGTAAGGAGTTCTGGTGGCCTAGTAGATAGGGAGTTGGGATGTCAACCCAAAGGAAAACAGCTTGGATCCACCAGCAGGCAATCTTCTTTATCATTTATAACCTGACGGAGGATTAGTTATGAGATTGCTCTGACCTGATGGCAATAAATAAGTTATTACTACGGTACACTGGCCACAATAATGAACCAGTATTAAAACATTATTAACAAAATTTTACACTTTATTTAGACTCTACTAGGGCTCTCCCTATTCCTTACTACCCCAAATGTTCTTTATGTGTTTCCAGGATCCATACAGTATCATTTCACATTTCATAGTTTCCTAACAACTTATGCTCTGTGACAATTTCCCAAAACTCTTTAATGACCACAATGGTTTTAGAAGTACAGTGCCCCTTGTGATTTGAAAGCATTAAAGTATTGCTATAAAGCCTTATGATTAATTCACATGGGAAAAATCTTTTGTATAGTCTCAGACCAAAAAAGCAAGCTATCATATCATACACTAAATAATAAGTGAAGGAGCTTATGACAGACAGAACCCTTGCTACTCAAGGTGCAAATAAATTCCTTAGAGATGTATGCTGAGAACACCAACAAAAACTAACTACATACATTAAAGGTCAGAATCATGACAAACTTTGCATTTAAAGAGGCACCTGAACATGACTAAGATTTCTACCCTGGAACAGATCTCGTATTTGATCAACTGAGGTTCTAAAAGAAAACAAACAGCATGTACTAACTTTCTTAGACATTTCTTATATTTTTCTTTTTTTAAAGATGATCCATTTTCATGATGCTTTCATCTCTATTTTCCTTAGGTGACAAACACCTTTAAGACTGATCCCACATAGGTAATTAGAATAGGACTAATTAAATTTCTTTTTTCAAAAGATAATAGTGCTCGCTTTGACAGCATATATACTAAAACTGAAACAATGTAGAGAAGATTAGCATGGCCCCAGTGCAAGGATGACACATACACAAAAGGATAAATAATTTTCCAACATAAGAAAAGATTTTGCTGAATATGGCATCTAGAAAATGTAAGTTTCCTGCTAAAAGAATGCTGTGTTGTTGCTCTATACCGTCAAGTTGGAACTGACCCATACCTGACCTTCCAGTGAGTTTTCAGAGGCTGTATATCTCACGGGAGGAGACTGTTTATCCCTCTCCAGTGGAGCAGCTGGTATATTCAAACTAAGTAACTCTGGGTTGCCTGCGTGCAATTCCTTACCACTAAGCCACCAGAGTTCCCTTGCTGAAACGATAGGCTGGCTTTAAGTACAATTATTTCTCTACAGAGTACAATATTATTTTTATCGCTGCTAACCTCTAGAGGGAGCTCAAAGTCCTTGTTATTTTCCCCAAAGGTCAGGACACTCCTATTAAAAAGGTATGTTGAAGATTTAAGAACATGTTATTCTGGCACTCTGGAAAAGTTTCCTATCATTTCTTCCCCTCTCTTTACCATGTTACTAGTTACTCTTGTGAAGAAAGCTCTCTTCAAATATTCTTTCTTTCACATCTGGCAATGAAGACGACATATTACAACAGTCCCAGAGTCTGATACTGGGATAAATACTCCCTCTTGCTACCTCCTATCATTTTTTGTATGGCTAACATGAGCATCTCTACTTTTTCCATGCCATGGAATACACAAAATGTCTGCACAGCACACTAGTATAAAATTATGAGGAGGCTACTCACATTTGCTCAAGAACTCTAACCATTAAGGACCTACACAGCTACCCACTCCCCAAAGGCCAAGGAAGGAATTATCATTTTGGCACACTTCTCATTCTCAAGGCTACATCTACAGGAAATTTCTGTAGAGCAGTGTCTGATCAGACTATCAAATACCTACTTTATCACTGTGCTTAGACCCTGAGAAATAACTTAGCTTCTTTAAGACTCAGTTTCATCATCTAAAAAGCAGCACTTTTAACCTTATTCATTTCTAGGAATTCCAGTCAATCTAGCCAGGTAAAAGGTTCTCTAGATGGTCTTCCTTAGTTTACTGGAGTGCAGGCTAAACTCAAGCTAGTAACAAACTACCTTCTTTTGCTGTTCAATTCAGGAACCTCAGGTCAAGCACGACTGGGCAAAGGTAAGATTTTGCATTGCTCTGTCTCTTGGCCAAAACATCAACTTGATCTCCCTATAATTTCCAACCTTATGGAGAAAACAGGAAGAAATATGTTATTGGCCTTTATAACCTTTCCTCCATCGCTGACTAAGTACAGGAACATGTTATATAATATGCTGAACAAAGACCACTGGCTATTGATGCTCATAAAAAACCTACATTGTAATGTTGTCATGAGAGTCAGGGTCCATAGGGTAATTTCCAGAGCTGTGTTCTGGAACCAGTCTCCCTTCTTTTTAACTTGTTCCTGGATAATCTGATATCATTTTTGGATAAAATGAAATGGAACCATACCCTCCTGCAACAAAGAACAGAAAGATAAACAGTTGCTAATACAGTTAGTCTGCTGGTGTGATCTTAACAGACAACAAACTGCAGTGTAAAAAAATGTTATAAATAATGTTACACAAAGAAGCTAAACTGACTATTATAATCGTAAAGATGTCACGTTTGTCAGGTGTTCATCAACAGTTATCTGGCTCATAATTAGTAATATCACAAAGTAAATCACTTCATTCAACTGCCTTATCAAACATAAATAGCTTCTCAGCAAGTGATAAAGCTACTTCATTTAAACATGGTCTTAATAAGATCTTTTTAGAACCAAAGTGAGTATTTGGTTATTAGCGTCAGCCCAAAATCTTTTCAAATTATGATTACTATGGCCAGGCTGTATGATTCAGAAAGTTCAGAAAGCACTTTATTTCCCATCTGTCTTCACAGAGCCAATCCAACTCCATCTCTCCCTCCTAAGACTTTTCTAGCTCATCATGAAGGGGCACAAAAAGGAAGGATATTAGGAGGAGGTTAAGGAGTTTTTTAAATCAGTAATTACATTCTTACATTTCAAGGGCAAAATGGAGATGCTGGGAAGTTTTAAGCAGAAGTAATCTGGCAACATTTCTCAAATACAATTAATAACAACAACTATCAAATATAATCAGATGTGCCCTTCAGATCATGCAAGTTGCAGTGAAGAGGACTGGGAACTGGCAGGAGGGTGGGAGGGGTAGAGAGGAAAATGGAGACCAATTTGGAGTTTACTCCAGAAATCTTGGCAACTAGTAACAGTGATCCAAACAATATTATTATAAATAACCAACATCTAAAATTAAGAGTATGCACAGCAATGGTGCAGCCAGGACTGTTGCTCTGGAGTACACAGAGCTGTCCTCATGGCCTTGGAGGTTGTGCTCTGGGGTTGGAAGTCAGTAAATGGAAGCTATTTATAATTTTTCTATTGCTATTTCTAAAGAAATCACTTATAAGGAACTTAAAAACTTGCTGACTTCCCAAAACATTGTAAACTGATTTGAGAGAAACATGGGAAATTCTTGAGTATGGAAAAATCCCTGGGTCCATCAATAAACCACTGGATGAGGTAGGCCAGGGTCTACAGATGAACCCAAGAGACTTAAAAGACAAGTACAATGAATTAAATCTATCACAATTGGACAATCTAGTGTTTTGTTTTGCTGGAGAAGCAAGGCGGCTTTGGACAAAGCAGTATCTTTGGGCTTTAACAGTGCTCAACTCAATGTGGGAGGACAGAAAGAATGGGTAATTTGGGAATTTCCAAAGAACAAACAAGAAGTTGAACTGTGGAATTCATACTGTAGTCATCTATGTGTACATGCAACCTAAAATTGTGGAAGGAATAAAAGAATAAACATCTAGTTCTGGTACTATCAGACAGTGGCTGAAAACAAAACAAAACAAAACCCTACCAACAGTAGGTCAAGATTACTTCCTTATGATACTCCTGTAATTTTACAAATGAAGGCAGACACTAGAGCACAGAAGCAAAAGAATAAAAGGTAGACATTTTTAAAAAATGTATTTATTTTATGTGTGGGTACCATCAAATTAGATCTGACAGGTATAGGAGGAGACTGTCCCTCCTTCTCCAGGAGAGCATCTGGTGGATTTGAATTGTGCACCTCTGAGATTACAGTGCAGCATCTTGCCACTAGGTCACCAGAGCTCCCTTAAAATGTAGACATTTTAAAACACATTCGTGATACATACAAAGATGATAACTGATAAGGCATTGAGAGAAATATGGAAGCAAAAATGATGTCAAGATGACTAAAACACTCACCACCACTAACAACTATTTCACTTACATTAGTACTATTTAATAACATTTAAGTAAGGTGTATAACCACAGGTAAGCTCAAGGAATGCAAAAGTCCTTTTTTCAGAAAACTTTTAAAAAAATCCTTTCTAAGGGAGCTCTGGTGGCCTAGTGGCAAGACGCTGCACTGCAATCCCAGAGGTACGCGGTTTGAATCCACCAGATGCTCTACTGGAGAAGGAGGGACAATCTCCTCCTGTAACAGTCAGATCTGATTTGACGGTACATGCAAAAAAAAATCCTTTCTAGATTCTGATAGTTCAAGATGATAATTTCCTTTTTCAAAAGAAAGTAATTTCTTGATCTTGTCTTCAGTTATACTGTTACACTACAACTCAACATTTACACAAAATTGTTTAAAAAGTGGTATGATCTGATGCTTATCATCTGAATTGAAGTTACTTATATATGGCTCTGTTTTAAAAGATGGATTTTCATGACTCTCATTGAAAAAGAGAATTAAACTTAAAGGTTTTCTACACTTGTTTCTTACAGTATGAATCTACCAGTAGCTTTGTAGATGAGAGAGGCTCTATCCTCTCTTTTAGATTTATAGACTCAGAAACCAGCAGATGGTCACTATTTACTATAATCAACTACGAGTTTTTGAAGACAAAAGAATAAGTAAGACTGACAAAAACCCCAATCTTCATTAATGGAGCTTATATCTAATAATAAAGACATGCAAAAAATTAATAATATGGCACCAAGTGCTATGAAAATGAAGTTCAAGAAAGGAAACACAGATTGGCAGACAAAAGTTTTCTAAGACAACTTAGAAGAAATAAAAAAATTGAAGACAGGAAACAAATATTACAAGCATGAACACAGTAAACTTAAGAAAACTTTAAAGTCAGTAAGAATAAAGCAGGATAAGTTACGGAAGAAGAAACCAGAAGCAGAGGCCAAATTGCAGAAAGCCTGCTGAGTTCTGATATACATGTAGGTGTTTTCAATTTTTTAAAAGTGATAGATTTATCATATGAATACAGTATAAAACTGAAGGAAGTTTCTTAAGTTATTGTATTAATCTAAGCAGGAAATCATAAGCTGCTCCTTGGGAGAAAGACAGATAATCTCTTCCCATGCAATTTCAGACTGCAAAGCTGCCTCTGAAAACCTGCTGGAGGATCGGTTCTGAGTCTGTTCTGACTTGTTGATACATAACAAGGAGGAAGCAATAATGGTAGCCACATAGAAATTAATGAATTCAGCATATATTCGGAAAATAGTGCTGGCAAAGACTATCGATGTATGGAGGCATCACAAGATGATTTAAAGACTTTAGAATCCAATCAAATGGGAGGAAATGGCATTTACATTTACTGAGTAGAGAGGTACTACTAGAGAAAAGTATGGTATAAGCAGGGAACCAAATTTCCATGTTGTCATGTTTGGTATACAGTTAAACTGGATATCCAAAGAGAGATATCATACAGGCAAATAGAGGTAAGACTTTAAGAAAAAGAGTATCATTTAAGAGAAGGTACTTAAGTTTAGTGATTTTCTCATGAGTGTACAGGTAAAGAGTTCTAAATCTTGATATTCTCCTACATTTAGAGAAAGGTGAATCACCAGATCAGTCAAACAGAAGCAATTACCGTGGGGTGAAAGCCATGCACAGACGTGCTCTGAAAGGAAGTAGTTTAGAGACCAAGTAACCCGTAGTTGTCAAGTGCCTTCCAAGGATCCTTTGATCAACAGATCTGAATTCTGTTCTACCCTGCACCATGCTTCATCCTTAACACATGTGAATAAATAGCTACAGACACTGTTCTCAACCCATCTTGTTGAGGGTCTTCTTTTCCTTCACTGACTCTCCATCCCTTTTCATGGAATAGCCTCTCCTGATAACATATCCAAAGTATGTGAGATGAAGAGGGCTTGAAAATTAAGCCTAGATTTGGATAAAAGATTTTGACAAAAATTCTTTCAGTGGATTGTTATGGTCTGTTGAGTCAGAATTAACTCACAACTCTAAGCAGATTTCTAGAAGGTATAAATCAAAGGGGAGGAGACTGCCTATCTTATTCCCAAGGAGCCACTGGTGGATTTGAAATGCTTGCCTCTGGTTTGGCAGCATAACTCTTTACCCACTAGGTTACCAGAGCTCCCAAAATCAAAGCTGTTGCCTTCACTGGTTTTATTTCACAACTGGCAGAGGAAAGGATTGTTATGTGTGAACTGTTACATGAAAATGCAATTTACCAGTAAGCTTTCATTCACCTCCAAGTTTTATTTTATTTTTTTTTTTTTAAAGAGAGCCCTGGAATCAAACGAAGTTGAAATCACGGTCTTGACAGTCTGAAATGTGGCTTAAAAAGGGCACAGTCTTAGGTCATTTCAGGAAACAGAGCTGGAAAGAATGAAACAGGGCTCTGAAGACCTATCACACTGAATTCCCAGGTGGCTAAGCATACTTTTCAAAAACAGGTATGTGAGTAGTATACTTCTGAATCACTGAAAGCTTTGCATTTGTGGAGGACAAAAGAAAAAAGCACTGCCATTGAGTTGATTTCAACTCAGTCACTTTATGACAGACAGCACACGGGTTTCCAATGCTATAATCACTGCAGGCGAGTTTACCAACCCTTCGTTTCAATAGGTTTTCCTTAGAGTTCTCAAAGACGCTCTTTCATGTTTTAGTGTTACTCTCTCTCCTTGAGTTGGAAATAATTCATAGTCGATCCTCCAGGAGATTTTCAGAGGCTGTAAATTACAAGAGCGGAGAGTGCCTATCTTTTGCCTACAGATTCAAAGTGCTTGTTTTTGGGTTGTCAGTACAACTCCGTTAGCCACTAGGTAACCAGAACTTCCTATCTTTTGTTAAGTATTATCAAAATTTTCTGTAACAATGAAAAGGTTCTATTCTGTACTCTGTAATATAGCAGCCAATTAACTTAATGCTTAGCACAGTTCTAGCATTAACTGTGTAACACAAATAAAAAGCTAACCTGATGATACTCCTCCTTTTGTAAGCAATAAACTTCTTGCTATACTTAATTTTAAAATTCTAGTAGGCTATGCTTAGGCCTTAGAGATGCAGCACTTAAAGAATTCAGCTTCTAACCAAAAGGTTGGCCATCTAGTCCCACAGTTCTGCCAGGCAAAGATGTGGTACTCTACTTTTGTAAAGATTTACAGTGTTGGAAACTTTACAGTGCAGTTCAACTCTATGCTGCAAGGTCACCACAGGTTGACACTTGGTGTTGATGGGTAGTCTAACATAAAAAGTTCATGTTAAAAGGGTTTACATCACATGGAGCTTATTGATAATATTAATAAGCTCAGAAATGTCAAATACTTGACACATAAGAGTTGCTTAAAAAATATTAGTTATATAATCTTGGAATTTTATCATACAGTGAAGTATGTATCTACATGTTTCCTATACTGTCATATTTTACATGTTATTTTTTTTTCTAAATTATAGAAATATATCTAAATCCTTAAGCCATTCACTTCCAAAAAGTAAATAATTAAAACATTCAAGCTTTCTTTTTCCTCAGAAGTACATGACTCTTCTTCAGGATACTATTGATTGGCTGTTATTTAAGTTTTAACATCTTTTCTTATTTCCTGTGGTAAGTAAATTTTGTACAAAATCACCCACCCACACTTGTTACCTTTTAGAATATGGAGTTTGTGAGTTTATCTTATTATTTAAACAGCTTTTAATGCAATTGTTAAATGACATGTATCAATTTAATACTGAAGATCATATTGGATTCAAGAGAAGACCATATGATCCAACTTCACTCTCAACAAGAAAACAGTCTGCACTGTTATTTTTTAATGTTAGCTGAAAAATGGCTTAAGGCAACAGTTACTAACTCAAGAGTTTTGGGGGATGTGTATGTGCCAAGTTATTTGGGTGTGGTTTGGCAAGGGCCTCTTAACTCAGGGCCTTTCACAAGGTTGCAGTAAATATAACAGCCTGGGCTGCAATCATCAGAAAACTAGATCAGGCGACTATCCTCTGGCTGTTGGCCAGAGACAGGAGTCTGCAGCACATGAGCTCGATTGGGAAGTTCACCAAATGAAAGCTTGGCTTCCCTAATAGCAAGTGATACAGGAGACCAGCATGGATGGCAATCAAAGTCTTTTTAAAAAAATTTATTTTTTTTTAAAATCAAAGTCTTTTTGTAAGCCATCTTGTAACTGGCATCCCATCACTTTGTCCTTACTCCTAGACCTAAGTCACTATATCCAGCCACATTCAATAGGAGGGGAATTACACAAAGACATGACTGACTTATGAGAATAAGGGTTCATTGTGGATCATATTCTAGGATGCCTACTAAATACTGATGGTCAGTTTAGATTCCGTAATACCCCAGCAGCAGTGTTGCAAGCCCATAATCTATTTATGTGTTGGCAGTTTAAATTTACCCAGCTGTACCTTGGAAGGTGCTGGCAATCTAGAGTCATAAAGATTACAACCAGAAAACCACTACCTGTAACACATGACATTAGTCAGAATCAATTCAACTGCAAGGGGTCTGGATTTTGGTTAACAGGGTTGTAGGCCAAAACAAGCAGCTTTTGAGTATAAACTTTCGTCGGTATGCTTCATTGTAAGTTTTCTTCCTGCTATCATAGGCAACTACTCCTCTCAACAGTCATATTACTCTTAGGTAAGTAAAGTTTTGTTTTTGTTAGATGTCAAGTTGAGTGAGACTCACAGCAACCCTATTAACAGCTGCTCTACAACCTGTCCTATCATGTGCAATCCTCATCATCCTCGTATCCACCCACTGCTGAAGGCATCATGTCAATCCATCTCATTGGAGGTTTCCCTCTCCTCCTCTGACCTTTCCAAGGAATAGCTTTCCAAGCATGATGCCTCTTTCCAAGGAAAATCCTTGCCTAGCTACATGTCCAAAGTATGAAAGCCAAAAGCTTTACCATCTTTGCCTCTAACGAACACTCTTGGGTGCACTTTTCCCAAGATCTATCTGTCCTTTTGGCAATCCATGATATTCAGTACTCTTCTCCAGCACGAAACCTAAAGGTATCAATTCTTCTGTCATCCTCATCCACTATCCAGCTCTGACACTTAGCAGATGATTCAGAAGACTATGGCCTGAATCAGACACACCTCAGTCTTCAAAGTAACATCAGTGCTCTTGAGCATTTTGGAGTGGTACCTGAAGGCAGACTTGTCCAATCTAATATTAATTTCCTGAACGCTGGTCCCAAGGGTGTTTGTTGATTGCTGATCCAAGCCAAGATGAAATCATTAACAGCTTCAATCTTTTTCTCCATCTATCATAATGTTGACTGTTGGGCCTGTGGTAAGGATTGGTTTTCTTAATGTTGAGATGCAATCCATATTGCAGTCTTTGATCTTCTGCAGCGTTTCACATCTTCCCGATTTTTAGCAAGTAAAGATGTGTCATCTCCATAACACAAAGTTGATAAGTCTTTCTCCAATAATAATGCCACACTCCTCTTCATAGTGTCCACTCTGAAAACATCACTCCATTTTTAATCCCCAATTCAAAGTATAAAATACCCGCATTGTTCACCTATACATCTGGCTACTACTAGTAGAAACCTTTATTACTCTCTGGGAAGGCTTCCTAATCACAAAAACCAAACAGTACTGAGATGGAGGTTTTGGGGAAGAGAAGGAAAAGAGTGGATAGGGAATGAATGCTGCATTGGAACAAATGAGGGGAAAAACTGTCTGAAGGAATATATCATTGTATATTTGACAACAATCTGGAACAAAAGGTGCACTGAAAAGTAGACTGAGGGAAGGTGAAGAGAGGGAGAATGTGTAAGATGAATGAATATATTTTTTAAAAAGGCAAAAACAAAAAGAAAAAAATTTAAGCTATGTGTTAATTTACATATTTCTTGTCTATACAATTTCCTGCTAAATTTCTCTGTAGTTTAGTTATGGCATCTCTCCAAAGTTTCCAATGATACTGAATGATCTTCACTATGTATATGTTGGCCATTTCAGCATATATGTGTCAGTTCATTTTTAGCACATGAGCTTAGATCATCTTACGACGGAGGTAAACATTTCATGCATTCTTTAAAAAACTGCCTTGACAATTTAAATGTCATTAAAAAAAATCTTAGAGAGACAGAGAGAGAGAGAAGGGTCACATGGGTACTGCCCAGGCCACTCCGTTCCTGTTGCTTCTTTGGATGCCCGCACTGCCGCTTGTGGCTTCCTGCCTTCTGTTACCATCCTGAGCCTCCTCTCAATGGTTCCCTATCCGAGCTCTTTCTGGCATTAGGCTCCAGCTTAATTAGGCTCTAGTTTGAGCTCAGCAGCATCTGTCCCAACAAGAAGGTCAGAAAAGAAATCGCCAGGGCTGTAGTGGATCCGCCACTAGCAGTTGTGTCAATCTCATCGCTCAGATTACATGTATCCATTAGTGGACAGGCAAGACTGAAGACAACTGTGAAGTGCTTGGCTCCAGCTTTGACAGATTTTGTTCATTCTGTGAGCCCTTATGAAGCTGCTAAAGTGACTGCATTGCTTGTGGATCAGTGGAACTAACTCTCCAAATCTGCACTAGGAAGTGCCAGGACACAGAGTTTACTTCTACCTCTAGCACAGTCTCATCATGAGCACTACCCTCACCCAGTCTCAGTTTTGGGTTTGTTTGTTTTTTTCTTTTCCCTTTTTATATATTAATCTATTAGGCACTGATGAGTAAAATGTGATAATGGTTACCCATGTTGGACAGTGTTTGGTGAAGCTCTCCAATTAAAACAAGCTTAGAAGCAGGAGTGGCATCCACTTCCACAATAGCTAGCCTCTAGAAACCCTATGAACCTGGAGAAAGGACGAAAGTTATACAGGAGGTGTTCAGGACTTTCGTTCATAGGGTCACTATGAGTCGCCTGCGACTCAACAGCACTTAACAACAACACTGGGCAAAAGAATTAAAATAAGACTGCTTAAGTAATAATTACAGGAAATGCCTGTTGGCTTTTTTAGTCATATAAATTAAACTCTAAAAAAATATTTCCAATCCACATTATACATTTTCAGCATTTTAACTTTTATAGTAATTTAAGGAACTACATTTTGCTTTGATTTAAAAAAAAGTCACGAGACTCTCAGATTAGTTTAAAATGTGACTAATACTTAGTAGGTATATTGTTACTAGGCATCAACTGTAGTAACACATGGTGAACCTACTTCTGCAGTAGAATTGCTCCACAGGTTAACAGTTTGGAAATAGGTTGCCCTGTGTATCCCAAGGTATTTTTCAGTTGGTTTAAACCGCCATCAAATCTCTCCATTAGCAGTAAGAGGCTTAATTATCTGCCACCCAGAGAATTTTCAGTAAGCATCTGTTGACTCTCAGAGGCCCTATGAACAAGAGGCCAGAATCCTGCTCTATCCTGATTTCCAATATGCTCAAGTCCATTGTTACAGTCACTGTTTTCAGTCCATCTTGTTTTTCTCTGACCCTCTCTACCTTTCTCAGCCTGGTATCTTTTATCCCCACAAAGACTACTCACTCCCAAAAACATGCCCAAAATATGTGAGACCAAGTTTTACCACTCTTTCTTTTAAGGAGCACTCCCCATCCTAACACATTATATATTATCAAAGTGGATCCGAATGGCACAAGAGGAGATGGTGCCTCTTTCTCTAGCAGAGCATCTGGTGGATTTGAACCATGTGCTTTTGGGTTTGCAGCGCAACTGCTTGTCACTAGGCCCCAGAGCTCCCTTAAGGAGCACTTTTGTTGCACTTCATTCAAGACAGACTTGTACAGTCTTTAGGCACTTTACATCTATTTTTTCTGCAATTATTTCCTATACATTTGAAAGTTGAACAATGACTGGTCTGCCAAAAGATTAAGCATATTTGTCTTTAAGAAAGAACAAGCAAGGTGCTCCTTGGAGGCAAGGATGGTAAAGCTCTTACAAACTAACTCTGGGCATGCAGTTAAGAGAGAATATTCCTTGGAGAGAGACCTCATGCTTGGAAAGGTGAAGGGTCAGCAGGAGAGAGGAAGACCCTTCCTTAACAAGATGGACCAGAACAGAGCTATAGTCTATCAAAGATAAGGACAGTGCAAGATAAGGCAGAGTTCAGATTTGTTGTGCACTTGATCACCAGGAATCTCAGTACAGGTAAATGACACATAGTAATAACAACAAATATTAATAACACCTTAAAAAAGCAATCAAGAGACATGATGTACAGGGAGCAAAAAGTTCAAGCAGGATAAAATAATTGTAAACTTGAATGAAAAGCTCCTACAACTAACTATACACCTAGTAATGGGTATTGTGTGACGGTCATATGAGCAAATCTTGATTCAAGAATACCAAAAATATTCAAACTCACAAACAAAAATATCTATTGCTGGTTTTATAATAAAAATGTTTTAGCCATCTGAATGTCGTCTTCAGTGAAATGCCTGTTCATATCCTGTGCCCATTTTTCTATTGGATTATTTACCTTTATCTTGTTGTGGTGCTCAAGTATTTCATAAATTCTGG
>NW_006399788.1:12969984-13000194 GCF_000299155.1 Elephantulus edwardii | reverse complement strand
TTTATGAAAATTAATAAAATATAATTATAGAAAAAAATGTTTTAAATGAGTATACAAACCAATTTTTTTAAAAAAGGTATTTTTCTCTACTCCTATTGCAACTCTACAGCAGTTTCATCACCCTGGAGATAATAATTTTCTGCTTTGATATCCTAGTACAAAGTACATATAGTCTGCTATATAATAAAAATTTAAGCTGTTGTCCATTGTTAAGGGAAACAGAATTAAGTGGTTCAACACAAATAATATCAAACACATATAAGAACACTAGATGTAAATCCTATATAAATAACCATTCTGCCATATAAAATGGTTTCTACATAATTACCTTAAAAAGAACTCAAGTTTCTTTTGACTGAATCTAGGTCTTGACAGAGAAAGTTGACCTGGAACATCTTGAGGTAGGGAGAAGTAATAAATATCAAACACTGATTAAGATCTATGTAAAGATAACACATGAGTGAAATTGAGGGAGGTGTCTCACTGACCAAACTTAAGCAACAATGTCGGTCTAGAAACTAAGGGGCACCAGGCCATGGTCTTTGCAATTACTTGCCATGTGTCAGAGAGCTGGACAATAAGTAATGATGATAGAAAGATTAATGCCTTTAAGCTGTGGCGCTGGAGAAGAGTATTGACTGCTAGGAGAACAAACAAGTTCATCCTGGAGAGAGGGTTCCTCATAGGCAAGGATTTTGAAGCTTTTTCTGGCATACTTTGGGAATTCTGACAGGACGGACCAGTCCTTGGAAAGGAAGTCATGTTTGGAAGGGTGGAGGAACAGCGCTAAAGCTAAAGACGAAGACCTTGGACAAGATGGACTGACTCAGTGACTAGGGTAAGAGAGGTAGGTGTGGTGTGTCAGAGACAATGAGGTTGGTTCAAGATAAACCAGGGTTCAGAGCTGTTATACATAGGGTCACTATGAGCCCCAAGTGACTCAATGGCACACAACAGTAGCATACATTAAAAGAATGGTAATAACACAGAATGAAGAAAAAAGAATCAACGAGACAGCAGAAAATCACCAAACTGCATAAGCCAATGTAATAATAAACTCATGCAATCAATAACACCAATTACAAGAAGAAAATGGTTCTGTTAAAGAGTTATCTAGGACACATTATATGAGCAAATGATCAAGCTTAAGAATCACTACAGAAGAACAACACTGGCGGGAATGAAACAAACATTTTAAAGCTACATTTCCAATTCCCAAGACATCTCCTTTTATGGTAATTTAAGTTATCTGATGCAGTGGAAGTACACATGATTTACATAATGAGGGCCTTTAATCAAGAGGAAAGAAGCAATATCTAGAAAGGGAAAAGTCTGGAATCTTCAAAAATATCAGTATAGAAAACCTGTCAGTCAGGTGTGGAGGCAGGAATATTAAAAATAAAAGAACAAAACAACATGACAACAGGATATTTTCACAAGATCTTGGATTTTAAAAAAGAAAATTAAGGACTCTTTGATTTAGTTGGCAATAAAAATATGATCTATAGAAAACTCCTGATTACATAAAAAAATTCTTTCTTAAATAGATATAAATTATTTAGTAGTGATTTCAACTGAGTTACTATCTTAGAACACGAAAAGTTATACTAACATTGTTACTTTTTAACTTTCTGAGAGGAATCTAAATTGTTATCCTCCAGAGCCTTTGCAGAGAAATAGAGGCAGGCTGCTCCTATGAAGTTTTATAGCCTCAGAAACCCCAGTCCCTAAGACTTGGAACCAGCTCCACAGCACTTTTTTGTTTGTTTGTTTTAAAGGAAGAAAACAACTGTCCCTGGAGTGGTCATTATTCTACCCTCCAAAACAATAGTACACTCAGTTTTAACAAGAAATAAGAAACTACAGTTCCTTGCTTTGTCTGAGGCCATATAATCAAATTCCTAACAATGGGATGGAAGGATAAAAATCTCCAAGTCAGATCCTTAAAAGTAGTTATATATATGCCCTTTTCCACAGTCCAGGCTACAACACAGCTATCTGATCACACAGACAAGAGTAATATATGGACGAATGCATATCAAGACAGAAAAACAAACTCTGGAATCCTGGATAATCTCAAGCAAAAATTGCTTGTCCCCTTTAAATCATTCCCTGCTACTTCTAGAGCTTTATACAAGACACACAGCTTGTGGTTTTGTAAACTACTCTTTATTTGCAACGCTGATAGCACTCTGGCCTACATCCTCCTAAGTATTACTAGTCAGTGTGACCCCAGTAATTCTCTGGGTCTAATTTTGCTGGTTCACAAGACAAGGAAGAATGGTATGAGTGACACTGAGCTCCTTTTTCATCTATTGTAGGACACATGGTGGCAGAGTAGGTTACATACTGGACTGCTAATCAAAAAGTAAGTGGTTAAAAACTAACAGCAATCTCCTTTCACATATTTACAACCTTAAAAACCTGATGGTGGGTCATTAAGAATTACAATCAAAGCCAAGACTGTGGGTTTCTTTTAGCTTCCTTTTTCATAAAATAAGTATGCACATTGTTGTTGTTGTTATACGCCACTGAGTCGTCTGTGACTTAGTGAAATAAAAAAATTGGAAATGTCATATTTTTAAATGGCACACATGAAAACACTGCACAATTTATTTATACACTAACAAATAATTTCTAGTGTCTACTAAGAGTCAGATACTGTTACAATGTCTGAAATTAAGTGATAAAGAGGATTTAGGCTCTTACAAAACCCACAAATTAGAGAAAACGTAAAATAGAAATAAAAAGAATTTTTAAAATAGACAACAAAGCTGACTAATACAGAGTGTGCATCAGTTTTAAGGTTGGAATGGAATTAGTTAATTGACAAGAGAGGTCATGATCATGGGGAAAAAATGAGTAATGTATAAACAGGTAAAAAAGGGACAAGTTCAGTGACTGTCATGGACTGAATTATGTGTATCTATTACTTCCTCACTCCGCTTTCCCAGATCTAATAAACCAGAGTTGTTATGGATACTCTCATCACAGCCTTACCTGGATATAAGCAGAGCTCCCCAAAGGAGGCCTATAATACCTTCAGAATCTCCAAGGAATGATGGAACTGCAAATGCAGAGGGAAACAATTTTCCTTCAACAATGACAGAGCTTGGGCCTTCTCCTACTGGTTCTTGTGCGCTACCCTCGGAACAGACTCGTAACTAACTCTCTAGTGAGTTTTCAGAGCCAGCATAATCTGACAAGAGGACAATGTCCATCTTTCCCTTATGAAGCAGCTGGTAGATCTGACCAACATGCCTTCTGGTTGGCATCACAGCTCCTTTATCACTAGGCCACCTGAACTTAGACTTCTAATACTCTGGTCTCAGAAGCCAGATGGAAGGTGGCTATGAATCATGATTGACTTGATGGCATTGTGGGAATCTCTTAAAATGTACAAGAATAATTTTTTTGGTTGAAGCTACTCACTTGTGATTATCTGTTACAACATGAGATAACTAAGATAGTGACCTTAGAAAAGAAAGAATGATGCACACTCTTGGGACACCAAGAAAGCTACAATGTCGAGAGCTACTTGAGCAAGCATGGGAGGGAATAAAAGAAGAGATAAAAAGGGTTGTAGATTAAGACAAAAATGGTATTAAATAGATGATTATTATTAGCATATGGAGATGAGTCTCTCTGATGATAAAAGCTACAGCAGGAAAACGTTGCTGAAGATCATTCCAACAGTAATGAAGAACAGTAACAGAGAACTGCTGGAAGTTCAGCTGGATAAGAGGCTGTGGCACCAGGGATATCACTGCTCATGTCAAATGGATCCTAACAAGGTGACAGTGCGAAGTACTGGAGTCCCAGAACATTTGACTGTGCTCATGTGAAACCTGGTGGCGGTCTCTGGAGAAAGGCGACTCTGTCTCCAGGAGCCAGGGAAGCCACGCTTGGCCTTGGAAGGCAGAGTGGCTTCAAGCCCAAAGGAGAGGAGGAGGGAGGAGACAGAAGGCCATAATCGCCCAGGTTTGCTCCACCCAGGTGGCTGTGATCCTTTGGCCAGAGAGAAAGAGAGAGTAATCAGCTGGCCCCGCCAAGAGAAAACGATGTGACCAAGACAAAGGTGGGTGACTTTTAGTTTGAGGCCCTCAGGCCAGTCTTTCAATGTTTTTGTTCAGACATTCCTCTAGGTCGTATAGCCCTGGTGTACAAGTTGCCTTCCTGCGGTCACTTGTGGTTGCTGTGAGGCTGAACACTGTGACACGGATGTGTCAAATGTGTTAATGGTTGGCTACCTACCCAATGCGGACTGAGAGTGGGGTGGAGCTCCCCGATTGAACAAGCGTGGAAGGAGAAGTGGCATCCACTTCCATAATAGCTTGCCTCCGGAAACCCTATGAACTTGGAGAGAGGATGAAAGGCACCCAAGTGTCAAAAATTCTCCTTCATAGGGTCGCTATGAGTTGCCTGCGACTCGACGGCACTTAACAACAACAACATGTGAAACCTACACCTAGATCAAGAGACTATTATGGGAACTGAGCAAGGGAACGCTACATGGTTTAAAATTAAGAAATGTGTGCATCAGGGTTGTATTCTTTCTTCATACATATTTAATCTGTTCACACAACACATTATTCGAGAAGTTGGATGCTATGAAGAATGTAGCATTGGGATTGGATGAAAGACTCATGAATAACCTTTGTTATGCAGACGACACAACCCTGCTTGCTGAGATGAGAAAGACTTGAAGCACTTCCTATAGAAGGTCCAACACTGCAGCTTTCAATATGGATTGCATCTCAACATCAAGAGATAAAAAATCTTCACCAGTGGACCGATAGGCAACATCATGAAAAACGGACAAAATATTGAAACTGTCAATTACTTCATCTACTTGGATCCATAATCAATACAACTGGTACCAACAGTCAGGGACCTCTCCAAATTGTTGAGAAGCAATAATGTAAGCTGGAGGACTAAGACACGTCTGAGTCAGGCCATGGTCTTTCCAATCACTTGCTATGCATCTGATCAATAAGGATGACAGAATCAATGCCTCTGAACTATGATTTTGGAGAAGAGTATGAAAGATCCTATAGACTGCTAAAAGAACAGGTATGCCAGGGAGAAGAGCTCCTGGGAGGCAAAGATGATAAAGCATCTCACGTACTTTAGGCATGTTGCTAGAAGAGGCTATTCCTTGGAGAGGAGCATCATGCTTGGAAAGGTGGAGGCACAGCAGAAAAGAGGAAGACCTTCAATCAGGTGCACTGACAAAGTAACCGTAAAAATGGGCTCGAATGTGTCAGAAATTGAAAAGACGGCATGGGATAGGCCAGGGTTCAGATCTGTTGTTTACAGGGTCACTATAAGCCGAACTCAACTTCACAGCACATAACAGCAACCCCTTAATTATATCCAAGTTTCAAGAACAAAAGGATATTTGTAAAGAAAAGACTGATCACAGAGACGATACCAGTTAAAGACTAAGGTGCACTTGATACAAGCCATGAACTTCTCAATTGCTATATGCCCCTCAAAATCAGACAATGAATAAAGATGACAGATGAACTCATGCCTCTGAATTGTGGTGAAGAATACCAGATGCCTTTGAATGGTAATATTGCAGAAGAGTACTATCACATAGACTGTCAGAACAACAAAACTGTTGACCCCTGAAGTGCAACCAGAGTGCTTCCAAGAAACAAAGATGGTGAAACTCCATCTTACGTACTTTGGGGGCCAGTCTTGTGATAAAGACATCATGCTAGGATGGGGGACAGTCAGAGAAAGAAGTAGCCTCTCAACAATATGGACCAACAGAGTGGCTAGAACAAAAGACTCTGGCATGGCAGAGATCACAAGGATGGTGCAGGATAGGGGTAGGTTCAGATCTATTCATGAGTCATAGTCTACACTATGATACATAATAACAGTAGATTATGTATGCCTGAGAGCTCTGGTAGCAGTGTGCAGGGAACTGTGCTCTTAGCCAAAAGACCTTGCGTCTCTGCTGGTTTGACCAGCCACTCTGAGGAAGAAAAATGAGCAATCTCCTCCCAAAGTTAGTCACGAGTAAGTTCCGATTCAACATCAATGTGCCAAGTGCGAGACACTTAAGCAGGTTGTTGTTGTTATGTGCCGTCGAGTCGCTTGCATACCAATGTTAAAATCCCCACCCTTTGGAGTTTAATGTATCAGAACAAATGTCAAGGTTTAAAAATGGTTAAGAAATAAGTTTCAACATCACTGCAAGAAGCTCTGGTGGCTTAGTGGCAAGAAGCTGAGCTGCAATCCCGAAGGCCCATGCGGTTCCAATCTACCAGATGCTCCACTGGAGAAGGACGGGCAGTCTCCTCCTCTGAGAGTCAGATCTGACTTGACGTTACACAACAACCACAACACCACCACTGCTTTTGGTTGATTCCTTAACATTTAATATACAGGTCTGAAAATAGTTTAGTCTCTTATTTTTTTTGTGGTTTATTCTAAGGAAAAAACTCTATTCAGTCAATTCCAACTCAGAACAAATCTCTACGAAGTTTCCAAGGCTGTAAATCTTTTTACAAGAGGCTGCCTGTCTTTCTTCCCTTGAACAGCTGGTGCATTCAAACTTGCTGACCTTTTGTAATGCAACACAAAACACCATCAGTTTCAAGGCTGTTCTCTCCCTCATTGCCACTAAGGCTGGAACTGACTCAGCTAGCCTTGATCTTAAAGGCTCTAGATCACATGAGAGGCAATTAATTGTCCACCTTACCCGATTAAAAGCCCACACCTTTGCGTTGTAAGTGCAACTCCCTATGCACTAGGCCAGCAGAGCTCCCATCAAGGGTATTTAAAAAAACTAACTGCATACCACTGGAGTTTACAATAAAAATATATAATTTTCATATAAAAAATTGTTAAGGGCAAATTCTGACTTGCTTTAAATTTAAATGTCTTTCTACAAAGGAATGGATAAACACATATATCCAATGGAATAATATTAAGTCCTGAAGCTTGCCATAACATGGACACACCTTGGAAATCAATGTCGAATGAAATAAGCCAGTTGCAGAGGACAAATATGATACGATCTCTCACACACACATATATAATGTGGGCAAATACATAAATATCAAAGATTAATGGTTACTAGAAAAGGGAAGGAGGGGAAATGAAGGAGTTTGTTTTGTACATAGCCACAATTTATTAAGTTATATACATGCTAAGACATGTATTAGGGCTCTATTTGACTAAGTAAAATAAATTAATAACAAAGGAAAATCTCAGGAGAACAGCTGTGCAAAAGACTTGGAAAATATCTGTACCAGACTTAACTATTTCCCTTAAAAACATTAAATATGTACAGAAGCAGAGTTAAAAGTCTGAGAAGGAGAATTCAAGGTGAGGTGTGGGAGAAGACTGGAAAAGATAAATTATTTTGCAGCTCGTGGACTTTTAAAAATTATGTGCATCATATCCACAGGGAGAAAAGAAAATTAAAACAAAAATTGAAAGCCTCCACTAGCAACATATACAAGGTATGAGACGAAGTTTTGTCATCTCTGTCTCCAAGCAACATTTTGGTTATAGCCTCTCTAAGACTCATCTGTTTGTTTTTTTGCAGTTCTTAGGGCTCAAGTGTGTCAGAAATGATGAGGATGGCACAGGATAGGCCAGTGTTCAGATCTACTGTTCACAGGATCACTAAGAATCATGTTTGACTTGATGGCACCTAAAAACAACAACAAAAAATCAAGTGGCTGTAAAGACATTCCCATCAGCTTAGAAAAGCAGAGCTACCTACAGCATACAGAAAATCACCTGGATGAAATGGAAAAGGCTGATATAACAACTCAAGGACTTAGGATCTTGTTTCTTAATTTTTTATAATACTGTGACGTTACGGGTTTATTGTTTAAAATGGCTTTCCTATCCATTAACTGACTTTGCCATGTGGATGGGAGGGAAGTGTGTGATAGAGCATTGCTCTGTCCATGAGGGGACTGGTTAGTCTCACCATTAAATTGACCAGATCTAGCACCAGAATCCGAGAACCTTACCAACAGCAAAGCAGGAGCAAGAGAATCGATTACTTGGAGGCAGAGTCTTGTGCTAGTCAGATCAGGGCCTACGAAACTAGCCATAGCAGCCACAGCAGAGAACCAGAGACCTGAATGAAGTAAGATGATGCAGACCTTGGGACTGCTACTCTATAGAATCAGAATTAGGAGCCTTTGCTCAAGAAGTTTGTTGGATGCTGGCAGCTCAATAACTGCACCACTTTGAATATGTGATATTCTCCAGTTCTGGCAGTAACCCAATATTATACATCAGGCTTCTGAGAGGATTCACTATACTCCATCTTGCATTCCAGGGCTTGGATATATCATTTCCCCCGTTCCAGTTAAGTGTTCCACACTATTTCATTTTAAAAATGAAAAATTTGTTCCTGTTTTGCTTCACTGGCAATTATTCAATTGATTAAAACAGGTTCAATGCTCTGCTATGTACCCTGAGACCAGAAGAACTCTATGTTGCCTATTTACCATGTCTTCCATTCATGGCAGCAATGGATGGATTCTGACAGAATGGGAGAAAAGTATGAAACAGACCTCAAATTCCTAAAGAAACCCAGACTTACCAGACTGATTGAGACTGGAAGAGATCCTGAGATTACTGCAATGGTGGCCTAGTAGAAAGGGACTTGCACTGCCAACCCAAAAGTAGGTGGCTCAAATTTATCAGATCCTCCATGAGAGAAGGATGGGTAATATCCTGTTTGAGTTATAACCTCTGAAAATCCACCAGAAGGCCAGCTATGTGTCAGTTCCAAGTTGATGGCAATAAAGTTATTGTACTACTCTGACAAAGTCTCTAAATTCCAACCTGACACTATCCCCAAAAGTCCCCTTCTGGCTAAATAAAAGATTGCTTACAAAATTAAACACCACTGTATTTTACTCCTTTATAAAAAAAAAACAACTATCCATAGGATGCCTGCCTTAAGGCCAAAAATTATTTTTTTTATGTGTGTTCTTGCTATTTCTTTTTTTATAATTTTTTTTTTACAGAGAGGTTTTGGATTTCCATTCATTCATTGCCGCAATTTTCTCCCTTCCCACCCCTCCCCACCAGCTGGCTTCCCCCTCCAAAGAGAGAAGAGAAAAAAAAGAAATTCCTTCAAATTATTTTTAAACCAAAGATGAAAAGGTATGAGGGTATGTAAATGAGATTATAGAAAACAGAATAACCAGAAAAGAAATGAGAATTTTCATGCATTGTTAAGAATGTAATCAATGTCACTGAACAATTCTGAATAGAAATTGTTTCACAGGAACCTTATCAATTACGCAAACATTCACAAAAAACGTTAAAAAAAAAAAAAGACAGGTATAGTAAAATAACTACCAAAAAAAACAACCCCAACTGATACAGTTGATGATATTACTATTTTGGATTAAGATACCAGGGAACTGTTTTATGATCTAGTGGTAAGAAAATATGCTGCAATCCCAAAGGCACGTAGTTCAAATCCAACAGCTCTTTTGTAGCAGGAAGGGTAGCCTCCTCTCGAGCAATTTATTGCCTCTGAAAACCTGCTGGAGGGTCAGTTATGATTTGATAGACTACAACAGTAACATTTTAAAATAATGTTGTGCTTTAAGGTAGACTTTAAAGAAAATTTCATTCCTTCTCTCTTCCTCTCCTTTAAATAGGAGGGGAGGAGAGTTGTGAAATAGGAAGTTTCCAGGGCAGTTTTAAACCTTTCTTCTAAGGAAAAAACCTCAACAAATTGCACTACATGTTGCACTCAAAATTAAACAAAATGTCAAGGTCATAAAATTCCCTTGCCAATCCACAAACAGCACCAGAGTAGGTTCTGAGGATTTCAATAATCTTACAGTAAAACGTTGGACGCAAGATAATGAAAAGCCTTGAGGACTCACCTTTTATAATTCTAAAGTAGATGTTTTAGGATTCACAAAGATCAGATGAAAAAGCTTCAAGCAGATCTACTTTAGTACCAAAAATCAGTGAGGGAGAGTAGGGTAAAACCTCAAGTCACAGCAAAAATTTTTATAGGACAGCTTTACAGGGGTTCACATAAGAAAGCAGTACACTCTTCTGACCACGTTATTTTGTGGTTCATAAGACTCTTCTAAAGCACTTTGCTGTTATGTACTGTCAAGTCAGAATTGACCCACAGCTTACAAACTCCTAATTTTTGAGGCAGGCAGTTGCACGGGGGAGACTGCCCATCTTTCTCACATGGAGCAGCTGATAGATTCAAATTATGTGCCTCTGGATTTGCAGTAAATTCCTTATCACTAGTTAACCAGAGCTACATTTAAAGCATATTAGTACAGCAAAATTTATTAACAGAGTCATTTCAGTATTTATACATTTCAATATTCTTTTATGGTGTTAAAAACTGAGGACCCCCCTGCAAAAATAAAAAACACCCCTCTTCCAAATTAGTAAGAAGAATGGCAATGTTTCACATTGCTGCAAATCTCTCTTTAATATTTCTGGTTTAAGAGAAGCCTGGATTCTTTTAAATGCTTTGAAGACATATAAATACAGCCTCATCTAGATATGAAGTTAGAAAAGGGAGTTACTTTAATGGTCTTTTCTGTTGTAAAGTGCTGTCAGGCTGGTTCCATTTCATAATAACCTGATGTTTCTAAGAAACAGAATGCCACCCAACTCAGTCCTACATGATCTTCAGAATCAGGCACGTGCTTGAGAGCCTACTGCAGCAGACACTGTCAATTCACTCTTTGATAATACATCAAAACACAACAAATATCAGCAAGTGGTAGTTTATTAAAGGCTTGTGAAATCTGAAGATATGTTAGGATTACAATAGTCTCTCCTGCAATGTCACTAAAGTATGATATAAAAAAAATAAAGATCCACTGAGTTAGGCAGATCTTTGAAATGCTGATTGACACATTTTATGAAACAAAGTATATTTTTTAAAAAAAATCACATCCATTAACAGCATTATTGATTTAATTAGAAAATCTTTATGTATTAGGAGATGTCATGCACATGAGAGCAGATACAAGTTTCCTAAAATTCTAATTTATTAAATGATCAAATTTTATGACAGGCAATAAAATACTTTTTCTGGAGGTGACAAGAGTCACTATTCACATGGGAGAACATCTGCCAAATATTAAAGTCTGAATAACTAGTTTGTCAGTTTTCAAGTAAACATAGCATTCCAGGAAAAAAGTAGCTAATTCTGCTCAAAAGTACATGTAACTACATAAATGGTTTTTCTCCAATCAATGTACTTTAGTCTGTAACAGAATTGCTTAGGTATACTTATTACCACATCAAATGTTTGACATTTAAATCTTGAGTTAAAGTTTTTACTGGTTCATGAGACACTATTAAATAGACTTTTTTAAAACACTACCAGTTAATGAGTATGAAAATTCCCATGACTACTGGTACCTTTTGGTGACACTGCTTTAATTTCTAGTAAGTATATTTACCTACATTGCTTTTATATGGCTGGTGCAGATGCCAGAGTAATATAAAGGGAAAACACAGGCTTGTTATTATTATGAAAACTGTTTTGACTTCGCAGACCTTTTGAAAGGCTTCAGTGGCTGCCAGTCACAGGTCCATTACAGACATTCTCTAACGCAAAAGGTGCACAGATTTGCCTAGTTTACGTTTACATGTTGTGTATTATGTTTATTACAAGCACATATAATTTTAAAAATATTTTCTTAAGTTCGACTGCCCCTTCATAGTTTAAATAACAATCTTCTTGGTACTTTAAATAAGTCCTATTATAAATATTATATATTCCAATATTCTCAAATGCTCCTGCCTGAATGAAAGAAGGATGATTAAGTTCTGGAACAAAACAACATGGGGTAGAAGAAATTTTTACTAAAAAAGTACGAGACAAGAATTTCAGTTCTAGTACTTGCCTAAGATTATAAGGTTAATAAATTATGTAACCTTACTGGCTTGGTTTCCTCAACTATAATATGGAATAACACAGCTCACTTATTTCAGCTTTCTGAGAATTAATAAACTGATATAAACAATAAATGCTAAGTATTGTTGTTACTTAAACTGGTCATGCCATCTCTTACCATAACTGAGTGCATCACTGACTATATATATACACACACACACACACACACACACGCGCGCGCGCGCGCACGCACACACATACATATATATGAAAAAATCTAATTAGTAAATTATCAAATCTTTACTGTCTCTTCCTTTTGACCAAAAAAGTAACTTTCAGACCTCTGAACACTTTTTAGAATTTCTATCCTCACCTGAGAGAAAGGTAAAGAGAGTAAATGTAACTAAATTTTGAATATTCAAAGTCTGGTTAAAGGTCTGGGAAGAAAGTTATTAGCTAAAGCATTAGTATCAATTCTTCAATTTTCTTATTTATCAACATAAAAAACTTAAAAATATTACTTATCTTCTTTTCTACAACTCAACTTTAGCTAAACAAGGCAAATGCAAAGAAACAATACATAATAATAACAATTCTCTCAGAAGCTGTGGTATATTCACACAATGGAATACTACACTGCATTGAAAAACAAGGAACTCATGCAATATTATTAAAAATTGTGACCCTGGAGGACATTATACTGAGTGAAATATCTCAAGTCACAAAAGGACAAATACTGCATGGTGCCACTGTTGTATAATGAGGCTGACATGGGGGGGGGTGACGGTAGTTAAGTCTGAGAAAAAAATGGATACATTATGTATACTGCATTGAAAACGATGAGGGAGAGAACAGTTTAAAAATAATATATTTATGATTATCATTATGATTATCATAAAGAGTATGGAATGAGGGTTGCAGAGTGGAGTATACCCGGGGTGAGGGTGCGCGCGTGGGGGGGGTGAAATTGTATACCAATGAAGGAGTTTTTCTTTTGCTTTTAAAGAAGAGCGAACTGGGGGTGGGTGTGGAGTGGGAGAAAAGTGCAACAATGAATGAACAGAAATCCACAATCTCTGTAAATGGTCATTGAAATGAATAATAATTAAAAAAAATTGTTTCCCTAAATCTCTCTTCATTCTGTTTATTCTACAAATACCAGGAATGGAGCCCTAGTAGCACAACATGTTATACGCTAGGCTGCAAACCTCAAAGTCAGTGGTTTGATTTCTCCAGTTGCTTCATTGGCAATCTCCTCTCATAAATATTTACTGTCTCAAAAACCTAATGAAAGGTTGCCACGAGCTATAATTGACTGAATGGAGTGGGTTTGGTTTTTCATTAGAGTGCAGTAAGAATAAATTGAGAGTAATCTCAGCTAATAAACTTTCAGTGGTACCTATCTCATAAATACATATATCTGAACAGAAAATAAAGATACTGTATGACTCATAATGAGAAATAATATGTGTCCAAAAAAGGAGGACTGTCACATGACATACAAGATAAAAATGTTAAATAAAACCTTTATGGTAGGTACTCTGTGCCCTTACTCTTTTTGAAATACTAAAATAACATCTGTTCTAATCTTTCCATCTAATAATCTCTGGGGAGGGAAAAAAAAAATCACACAAACTTTTCAAGATTTAGGTACTGGAAAATAGCAGGTATGTCAGTAATATGAAATCTGTAAAATAATATGGTCACCTAACTCTAGCTTAAGCTCTGGTGGCTTGTGGATAAGGAGTTGCACTGTCCAAGCAAAGGTCAAGCATTCAAATACATCTACTATTTCACAGCAGAAAGATGCTCAATCTCCTCCCATGCAATTTATAACTTCTGAAAACTTAATGAAAGACCAGCTGAGTCAGTTCAAACTCAAAAGAAATGAGGGTTTTTGAGATTAGTCCAAACATCGACATATTAACACACATCCTTCTTTAAGAAACACAGAACACAAATAATTTTCAATTCTATTTATATTATAGCATTAAGTATATGGAATAAATTAGTATTTTATTTTGTATGATGCCAAGGATTACTTGTGGCTTAAACTTTTAGATCTTTAAAAAAAAAAATCAGATTTTCAGAAGTACTTAAAAGCTTTTCCCAACAACACTCTACACCTCTTGGGGGTGGGTGTGTGTGGGGGGGAGGGGGGGTTGTGGGAAATTGGAAGAATTTGTTCTGGCAAACAATGTATTCAAATTTTGTAAACGAACTAGTATAACATGGGGGGGAGGGTGAAGAAACAGTCTAATCGCTAACAAATCATACTAATAAGAAACAGAACAGTGTTGAAAAGATGGAATGCAACTGGATGTGTGATAAAGTAAGGTTTCTTATAATAAAGTTATATCCTAAAATGTCGTCGTTGTTGACTGGCTCTGAGTCGAGTACGCCTCATTAAGACCCTATGAACAAAAGGCATGAAGCCCCTCTACAACTATCAACATAGCTTCCTATAAACAATTTTAGCTAGCAAAGATCTCCCTCTCTCATTACTATCAAATTGGAACAGACTCACAGTTGACCCTCCAGTGGATTTTCAGAGGCTATAAATCACATAGGAATTGACTGCCATCTTTCTCCAGCAAAGAAGCTGGTGCATCTGAACCACCTACCTTTGAGAATCAGACCCTTTACAAAATTCAGAAATCGAGAAATATTAATAAAATGAAAACTCACTGTGATTGGTTAACGGTTTCATATTTTAGTCCAGAAATGCACACTTTAATCGATATGTACTTGAATTTTTCATTATTTCCACAAGTAAAATTTAAACAGACTGTTAATTGCTACTGCATAAAATTATCAGCAAAATTCCTCACTGTTTCACTTTAAAATAGTAAGAGTGATTTCCCAGTATGCTGAACTCATATTTTTAAAACAAAACCAAGACTACTTCTATTGCTAAATAATAAAGGAGTGAAGCGACAGAAGCATAAATGGCACAGCATTGGCCATGGGCTGCTAAGGTTCAGAGATAATGGGGTACATTATACTGTTCTATCTGCTTTATATAATGTACAAGGTCTTCATAATGAAAAGGTTAAAAAAGGAAAAAGAGAAATTAAAACCTAGAGAAATTAATGAGACCAGAAGAATCTGATAAAAGAGAAAGGGGGGGGACGGACTTGGAACAAAATGTGTAATTTTCACAGAATCCAAACTTTCTGGATCCAAGGCTGGATAATCACCAAAACTTTTAATGAAAACATTAAACCAAGGTTACACTCCTGTCTTCTTTAAACCAAATAATGATTTAGCTTAATGAGTAAAAACAATCTGACCTGATCAAAATCAAAACAGGATTTAAGTAACAACAGTCACTTGAAAGATTAGAAAGGAAACTTAAAGAGGCAAAGAATGTATATTAACAGGAAGGAACAGCTCAGAAAAGAAGATGTTAATGGCAGCACAAAAAATTCCATCAATGCCACTGAATAGTACCTAGACAAACTAAATGGTGTGTGTTCTGCTATATTTTCTACAATAAATGTGTATGTTTTCTACAATAAAAATATTTTAGTAAAATATCTACACTAAGCATTGAATTCTAATGAAATACTGTGATATGAAACTATGAATAATGAGGAAGTAACAGGAGTACTGAGTTTTTATTCTTTACAATGTTAGCAAAGGAAGACCAACAGACATATGAAGATATGTTCAAAATCACCTGCAAGAAGAGATGCAAATCAAAACCATCAGGAGATACTATCTCACTCAGCAGCAGTGGTAAAGTTTAACAGGACAGCAAGTAATAAATGTTGGAGATAATGTAGAGATAAAGCTTAACACACAAATTTCATGTGACCCATCTATTCCACTGCTTGGAATATCCCAAAAAAAATGAGAACTGAGGCACAAACGAAGGTATGTACACCAATGTTCATAGAAGCTTTATTCACCACTGCAAGAACATGGAAACAGTACACACGTTCAACAGTAATGAAACAGATTGAAAAATTATAGTATATTCACCAGACGGAATACTAAGAAGTATGCAGGAGCAATGATTTTGTAAATCACTACCTAATCTGGGAGGGACTGGATAGATTATGCTAAGTGAACTTAGTCCCATTAAGGACAAATACTGTATAAAACCATTAGTGTATGAGGATCCAAAGGGATGAGGATAGATGGGTGCAAGTGTGTTTAAATCATAGGGTTGCAGAATTTGAAGGGTGGAGGGTGGGGTGGGTAATAGAAATGGGAAAGATCTGATGTGAAAAATACAAACTTTGTTAAGTAAACCAGTATAAGATACAAATTTTATTTAAATTTAAAAAAAAAAAAAGATTACTGTGTTGGAAACTATGGGGCAATTCTACTCTGTCCTACTGGGTTAACGATAAGTTGGAAGAGGGCAACCAGCTCGGTTTTGTTTGATATAGATCATCATTTTATTCACACATGTAATTAAACACTAGGGAATAAAATTAGAAGAGTTGAATGTAACTGCCTTTAGGGAGAGGGACTACCACCTGAATAAAGAAAGAGATAGTCATCTTTTCTTCTAAACATTAGTGTTTCATTTAATAAATTAAAAAAAAATCAGTCTGTATTTAAAAAGGTAGCCTCTAAAACTTGAAAATTCTCTTTATTGTTTTACCACCTCATTATGTGGTTTACTGTGGTTCTGACTGTTTTCTGAGCTTTAACTGATGGAATCAAAAGACCTATGTAGAAACACAGTACACATTTTCTTCACTTTGGCTGGGAAGAATATTTAGTAGCTTTTAAACACAATTCTCCAGTTTCCTCATTCTCCAAAAACTACTGCCTCACTAATCAAAAACTTGCATAGGATAAATTTCTTACTGTGATTAAGCAGAATTCAAATCACACTACCATTCAAGTACTTGTATGATACAAATAGTTAGCTGCTTGACTCTTAGTACAAAAGTTGACAGCTTGAACCCACTTGGAGATGTCTTAGAAGACAGCCAAGCAGAAAGATTACATAGCCTTGAAAATCCCATTAAATGTCACTATCTATCAGTGTAGTAACTGACAGCCATCGGTAACTGACAAGCCTGCGTTCTAACCTATCTCTCACAACAAAAAGCTATTTTGGGGAGTGGACTTCTATGATTCTATGAATATGATGAAATACTATCATTTCTCCCATGAAGATTAAATTACATGGAAGTAGACTGCCACATCCTTCTTCCTTGGAGTAGCTGGTTGGATGCAAGCTGGTTGGTAATCTTTTTTAGTCAGCAGCCCAACATTTAATTCAATACACCACTTGGGACCCTTCTCTAACAGACTGTAAATATCCAGTAAGAAACTACACAGGCTAAAGAGTAATATGAGTATACTGTCACATTCTGTTTTAGCTACAATATATTTTATGTAAAATGTTCAGTCTTAAATAATCAAGTTAAAAAAAATTAAGTTCAATAAAGATTTCTTTTTGAATTAAGATTTCTAACCAAACAATTCCACTTAGTAATTCTTTCTGAGTTATATGAAAATTAACAAAATTACAGAATATAAGCCACAAAAATCACCTTGTCTAGTACATTTACTAGGGAGTTTCGGTGGCACAGGGAGTTATACTGCTAATCCAAAGGCAGAAACCATCAGCATTTCTCTAGGAGAAAGACAAGCAATCTCCTCCCTTGCGATTTACAGTCCCAGAAACCCAACTGGAGAGTGGGGATGGAGGAGGGGATCGATCAGCCATGAGTCACAACTTGAGAGCAATGAGTTATTAGTGTTTTGTATTAAAGTGTCTTTCCTGCTGAAGATACAGTAAGCCAGAATACTTAACCAAATGACATAATAGCTTATGTTTGGAGACAGAATAAAAACTTAAGGTTTACTAAAATCTTTCTATGATAGTTGTATGTAATCAATATATTCACAAAGATTGTCAAGTAAATAAATTGACTATACAACCCAGCATCCTGCCATAACTGTTCTTTCCACTTCAAAATGAATTGTCAGGTGCCGTCAAGCAACTTTATGAAGCCTTCTCTAGCCTGTGTCAACCTCATCGTTTCTGATGTACTCAAGCCCATTACTACGGTCAGTTTCAATCCATCTTGCTCAGAGTCTTCCTCTTTCGTCAACGCTCCACCTTTCCACGTATGCTTTTTTGAAAGACTTTTTAACAGAACATACCCTCATTCAAGAAGTAGTTACTAAGCATCTATTGTGTGTCAAGCACTGTTCTAAAGCATACAAGTTTATATGGGATACCTCACAAAGAGTACAAAAACAAATTAGTTCTGCACAAGCTTACAGTGTAACAGAAGTGTTTTTGGGTACTAAATAGGATACAAAGTGTTATGAAGAGAGGTTAAAAAAATAAACATTTCCAAAAATGGAAAGAAAACAAGTAAAAGGCAACAGGCATGACTAAAAAAAAAAAAAAAGGAGACTTAAAGAAAAGTTTGAGTAACTTGAAGAATAAGCAGAATTCTACTAAAAGAACTGTGAAATAATTCCAAGGTGGGAGAAAGAAAGAAGTAAAAGCTCACAAGTAACAGTACATGAAACGTATTTGAAGAACAGTATCTATTTAGCTGAATTATAAACCACAATAGAAAATAAAAGCTGGGCTATGTTGAAGAAAGGTCTCGAAAATGTCTGATTTTAGTTCACAATTCAGTAGATAAACTTATTCACTAAAGTGATCTGAGAAAAGTGACAACCCAGAATGCCACTTAAGGTTAATTTAGCTGGAAAACATAGGACAAGAAGCAGGAAATAATTTGGGAAATCAATGTAACCAGCTAAGAGAAAATGAGAATCTGAACCAAGGGAAAGGAGGTTATGGAAATTAATCATTACAGAAGTAAAAATGGTGATTGCATGTGAGAGATGACAGATACAATTGGGCATATTTTAGTGAGTAATGTTATTAACCGAAAATGAGGAAACTAATGAAAGGGAAGGTAGAGCTACATGTTTTCTGTTTATAGACTACAGATTAAACTCAGGGGTGGCAATGTAGTAGAACTTTTATTCTATTTCAGAAAGCAAATCTTCCCAGAGTAAAAGAAAGGTAAGAAATTCAGACACTTTTATGCTTAATACTTAATTTACTCATAAGACATAGGTGCTAACATAATCCACGCCTTTGTTAAAATATTTATATGCCAAGCCTTAGCATTTTCAGATGCTAGAAAAATCCAAGTTAAAATAATAAACATATGCCCCAAAAAAAGTGCCATCATTTAACAAGGCAGTAGCAAAGTATAACTTTTTAACTATTAGAAGAGCAGAACTATCTATTACTTATATCAAAGCTCTCAGTTGACTCATTTAGGTAAATAGAGAACATCAGCTTCTTCTGATTAAACAAAATCTATGTAGTCTTTTTGTTTACTGCTTAACAAAACTCTGAAATTTTTGACGATAGGGCTCAAATTCTAGAAATCTCATCCCCCTAGTTCTCTGCATTTAGGAGACTCTCAACAGACCTTTGAAAACTGGTCTCAAAGGTCTATTGCACTAATATGCCACTTTCATAATTTGATGGGTATTACATAATAGCACAGAACAAATGATCCAATAGTTGAGTGCTTACTATTCAACAGGTAATGAATGCAGTTACAAAATTAGTAACATTGACTCCTCCTTTGCTTTTAGGATTTCTTTCTCTAACAAACACTACAGAGTACACTAGAAAACCTTGACTCACACTATCGGTGTGACCATAAATGAGTCTCTAAAACGTCTTTAAGCTTCTGATTTGTTTGAAAGGGGATGAGAATCCAATGGAAGAGAAATCTCTATCAAGTATCACAGGTAAAAAAATTGGGTTCCTGGAGGATTCTCAAAACTCTAACAGATATTTCACTACACTGGCAAAGTAAACACAGGCATACATCTGCCTCAACACAAAGCCATTATTATCTTAATCACTGCCTGGAAAATCTCTCAAAACAAGTACTTCTCTAGATAGCGAGTCAGAAATACGATTTTAATAGGAGGACATTTCCAGTAAACAATTCTTAAGAATTGAAATGTCTTAAGTTTTGCCGAAAAATCTTACTCTACTTCAAGATATTACCTAATTAAAAGTTTAACTTTAAATTATACTTAGAAATTAAAAAATGTCATCAATGAAGCATAAACCTTAAAGCTTCAACTTTTAAAATGCATTACAAAACATTATTGTGGGGATAATTAGACTTAAGTTCTTCAACTAATCAAAACTAGTTTCTATAATACATAGCAATATAATAAGTTCTGCAAAAGTCAGACTACTAGGGACACCAATAAAAATGTTCTTTAAAAAAAAAAAGTCAAACTACATGTTCACTGTGCTATATATTATCCACTTAAACTCCGCAAGACAACAAAAATGTATTTGGGCCAGAATTTCTTCATCAAACACACCAATAACCACCACACTCCCAAATTAGATCTGTTCCCTCCCCACAAAAAAAGGCACCAAAACCCTAAATACATCTATTTTAACTTAATAATCTAAAATCAATGTACAAACATAAAAACGCATCAATAACTTACATTTGTATATGGAATGCATATAGCAAAGAAAACTTTAACATGTGTACCTCAAAATTTTTTTTTGTGTGATACTTATTTTCGCCAATTGTTCCTTTCACCTAATTTAGGAATAAGGAGGCATAAATAACAAGAGGTCTGGCCAAGTGTTAATACTATTCTCCAGGAAGGTGATTTTTAAACTTGTTCTTACATTTCCTAAACAATATACACAAAATGTCCTTAAACTGTTCCAAATTCAGCTTCAATAAAATCTCCTAGTAACCAAGATTTTGTAAAGATTCTGTATTCAAGTCTGCATTATTAAATGCTTTCTTACCTTCTGCTACATCATCATCTACAGCTCCTTTCACCTGAGAAAAACACCACTGAATATCATTCCCTCCTCCAGCTCCTGGAAAAAGCACACAAACAAAAACACGGCAATTAAAACTGAATTCTGTTCATGTTTACTCTCGTAAATAGAGAGATGGTATCCAGGGCTGGCATGATACTAATAGCTTAGTACTGCCCACACATATAACCACTACTCCGTTTAGTTATTTAGAAGAAAACACTAATTTGGAAGGTGAAGAAAGGAGTAAAGCACAGATCTTCCAGGTACGAGTTACTCAAAGGTGTATTACGATTAAATTGCATACTTGTTCAAAACACCCCTTTCATTTTTGCCTCCCCTAAAACACATGTAAGAGTCTTACATTCAAGCAAGACCTACCAGAACAAAGTAAATGCGAAAAGTTAGGGAGCTTTTAAGTACCACAAAGAGCCCCCAGAAGATTAATAAGGTTAAACTACCATAAAACATAGAGCGAAGAGAGAACTTCAGGAACATTACTGCCTGAGTGAGAAGAATGATTCATCTGAACACTATCACCAAAGTACACACACAACAAACACACACCACCCATTTCTTTGCATTTTAATACCAGCAAATCACTTGGCTCCAGACAGGAAAAGAAACAAAAATGAATGCTGTTGAAGAAGTTTCCAAGGAACTTGTTCTGCCTCCCTTCATCTTTTCCTTCAGAATCCAAGACATTGCAAATATATATTTTGCTAGTTTGTCGTCTAGTGCAAAACAATTTTAATTTTACTTTATTATTCAACAGGCTAAAAAGCAACTAGTTTACAGCAAACTCTAAATCAATCAAATGTTCTTTCTAAAGCTTTAATGAACTACCTAAATATTAAAAAAAAAACCAAAACAAAAATCCCCAAACAGGGTAAGACTGATTTAGTCTCCAAATGTTTTATTTCAAATCCAAGCAAGCACCAATGGAGGAAACCATGAAAAAGGCCTGAATTTATGGAGGCAGAAACTCAAATCATATCTTATGAGTCTACTGGATGAAGGGCACTCAGCATAACAAAATCAAGTGCAAAAAATATCCTCAAAGCAATTATTTTTCTCTCCCTTCATTCCAATTCCTTGCTAAATATTCCAACCGTGTTTTTCTTATACCAATTTTTACCCAAGCTTTTTACCTAAATCTCCTCTATTGCTACTTATGTCACCTAACTACACTACTGTATTAACCAACTTTTAGAAACCCATTTGAGAAACAAACATCTGCACAAAAGCTAATGTGCAGAAAGGAAAGTTTAAATTACATTTTCATGCAACATGCCCTATTAAAGGCCTTGCACTTTTTGGTCGTTAATGGGTAAGAAATGAAACAAAACTATAAAGTACTTCTGCTACTTCAAAACAAAAAAATTGAGACTTTAGTCTCAAAAATGTTACGTGCAGGGGGGGGGGCGGGCGGGATTACACCAAATTACAAAATTTCCTATCGTATTTTTAACTTGAAAAACACTGTTCCATCCCTTTGCAAAATATTGTATATACACCCAAAAGGGATTGCAAGAGAGGAAAAACTGGTATTAAATGATGGAAGATTTGCAAAAAAGCCGGAAAGGGGGGGGGGCAATGCACAGGCCTCCAAAGCAGCAAAGACAAATCTGCACTCGCCCCCACCCCGCCCCACCCACGCCTTACCCCACGGCTTGCCAACACACACCCCACCCCCACCCACGCAAAGCTTCCAGCCTTTATTTTAAAAGCCATTTTGCTCTCACGGCGACCACTGGCCTCACCAGAACCCTCCCCACACCGTCCCCACCCCCATCCCACCCCACCCCACCCGACCAATTCCCTGAAATCCAAGGGGCGCCCCGCGGCTCTCTGCGCGGCAGAGACGGTCGCTAGGGGGTGATGGAGGGAGAAGGAAGAAAGCCGTGCCCTGACAGTAGACGAGGGTGATTTCTCCTTTACCTGCCATGTTGCGCTGCAAATGGTGACCCTTCTGGATTCCTCGGGGTCTCTGCTTCCTGAGCTCACCCCCCTCACCTGGGGATGGGGGGGTAGAGAGGGCGGATGGCGGCGGATGGCACCTGTGGGGGCGGGGGGGCCGGGGAAGAAGGAAAGAGGTGCGAGCAGAGAAGCCTGCAGGATGTTGGATTTCACTCTAAGGTGTCACCGCCTTTGCTTTTTCTCCAGGAGCGACGGCGGCAGCTACGACGGCGGCGGCGGCGGCAGCGGCAGAGACAGGCGACTCCACTTTCAAAATGGCGCCGGCTGGCCTGGCCAGTGATGTCACTAGAGGGGCGGAGCCGCCAGGCTCGGCTGGAGGGGCGGGGCGGGATGAGGAGAGGCTGGAAGAGGAGAGAGGGGCGGGGGCGCGGGGAGCGGCGCGCTCGCTCCTGGCCACGCCCGCTTCCTTCCCAGCCTTCACCCCTGCCCCTCCCGCGCGGCGCCCGGGTCCTGCCGCGCCCGCCGCGTCCCTGCTGGCCTTGCGTGCTCGGCGCCCCGGCTGCGGCGCTCAGCGTCTAGTCCTATGCGGTGCTCCTGCTGCCGGTTCTTACCAGTCCCCGCCCCGGCGCGTTTTGCGTTGGCTCATGGGTGCGAGGGCCTTCTGCACTCCACAGTTTCTCCAGCCCTCGCGACTTTCAAGGAGGAATATGTGAACCGCGCATCTGGGCAGCGATTCAGGAGCAAGCTCAGCCAGCAGGTTAACGTGCCCGCTCGCTGGGGTGCGTGGCCTTCTGTGTATCTTCTTTGCAGAGACTGCTTGTATTGCTATTTAAGAAAGCTAGACTGTGATTTAGCCCTGAGGCCAATGAAATAAAGAGACGGTGGTGCAGACTCACTGCTTCACCGAGGTGAAAGTTCACGGATCTAAGAAAGCTGACTCGTTCCCTTCGGGTGAACGCGTTTGTTTTCCGCCTGGGCCCGCGCATCTCAAGCCAGAGTTTCTTAGCGACTGAAAGCAAGAGTAATTTCTATAGAGAAAAGAGTTTGCTACTAGCGGAATATGGCTGAAAATGGGAACCAGGTTTGTACAGCTGAAAGAAGCAGGATCAAGGATTGAAAACTACACCCTGAAGTCGGGCTATCTGGGTTCCAAACGCTGACTCTGAGTATCTTGTTAAGTGCAGAGTCTAGTGGACCAGGACTCAAAGCGACCCTATGAGCATGAGAGGAAGCTAATTCTACCTTATAGGGTTGTTCTGAAGACTAAATTGACTTGACTTGAATAAATAATAAATGTTAGCAGCCATTACTAGATTCATATTGAAAGAATCTTCAATAGAGTTTTAAGAGGTTAAAAAATAGAAAAAGACAATCATTAGTTCAGAGAGGATGGTGGTGGTGGTTGTTATATGCCGTTGAGTTCGCTTACTTAGTGACTATGTCAAGAGCTCTGAACCCTGCAATACCTGAGATAGTTATATTGTCTCTGACACAGCTAATCTTAATACTCCAGTCACTGCGTCACTCCATCTCATCTAGGGTCTTCTTCCACCTTTTCAGACATGATAGCTCTCTCCAAGGACTGGTCCCTCCTGTCTACATACCCTAAGTATGTGAGACAGAGCTTCTAAATCCTTGTCTCCAAGGAGTAGCCTGGTTTTCACTCACTCTAGGACAGACCTGTTTTGTTTTCTTAGCAATCTGTTACTCTTCTCCAGCACCACAATGCAAAAACATAGATTTCTTTTTCTGTCATCCTTAGCCATTGTCCAGCTCTCTGATGCATTACAAGTAATTGTGTGAAGACCATGAATCAGGTGCACCTTAGTCTCTACACTGACATCATTGCTCTTCAGTACTCTGGAGAGGTCCTTGATGGCAAATTTTCCCATTACAATTTGTCTTTTAATTTCCTAGCTGCTGGTACCAAGAATGTTGATTGTGGAGCCAAGCAAGCTGAATTTGTTAACAATCTGTTCTATGTCTATCATCATGCTACCAATTGGCCCAGTAGTAAGAATCTTTGTTTTCTTGATGAACTTTAATACATATTCAAGTCTCCAGTCCTTAACCTTCTGCAGCAAATGCCTCAGGTCCTCCTCAGTTTTGGCAAGCAAAGTTGTATCATCTGCATAATGCAGATTGTTGATGAATCTTCCTCCTGATACCACATTCTTCTCATAGAATCCAGTCTCCTGAATGATCTATTCCACATAGAGACTGAAAAAGTATGGAGATAGGATGCATTCCTGGCGTACACTTTTTCTAATTTTGAACCTTGCAAGGTTTCCTTGCTCTGTTCTGACAATTGCCTCCTATTCCAAGTATAGGTTTCACATAGAAAATCAAGTGTTCTGAGATTCCCATTCTTCTCAGAGTTAGCCACCGTTTGTTGTGATCCATACAAGCAAATACCTTTGCTTAGTCAATGAAACACAGATAAACATTCCTCTGGCATGCTCTCTTTTCAGCAAAGATATATTTAACATTGGCTGTAATGTCCCTAGTGCCACAGCCTCTTCTAAACTCAGCCTGCGCATCTGGTAGTTCTCTGCTGACAGGCTTTTCTAGTAGTTTCTGAATAATTTTCAGCAGTATCTTGCTTGCATGTAATATTAATGATATCATTTGACAATTTCCACACTCTGTCAGGTCACCTTTTTTGGGAATAGGAATAAATATAGATATCTTCCACTTGTCCAAGTGGTTATCCATATTTCTTGCCACAATCTAATGAGTGCATGCAGGGAAGCCTCAGTTTGTTGAAATATTTCAGTTGGTATGCCGTCAATTCCTAGGGCCTTGTTTTTTGCAAATTTCTTCCGAGCAGCTTGAACTTCCTCCTTCATTATCATTGGCTCTTGATCATTTGTTGTTTCATTAAATTCTTGTGTCAGCCAATTCTTTTTGGTTTAATGACTTTGTGTACTACTTCCATCTTGTTTTGCTGCTTCCTGGATCATTTAGCATTCTGCCAACAGTACCCTTAAGTAGTGCAGCTTGAGGCCTGAATTTGTTCTTTAGTACCTTCAGCCTAAGAAACGCTGAGCGAGTTCACCACTTTTGGTTTTCCAATTCTAAGTCTTTGCACATTTCAATACTTGGCTTTGTCTTCCCATGCTTTGAAGTCTTCTGTTCAGCTCCTTGATTTCTTCCTTTTGCTTTGGCATTTCAGCTCTCTAGACTCTCTCAGAGTCTCCTCTGACATCCATCTTGATCTTTTCTTCTTCCTCCATCTTTGTAATGACCTTTTGCATTCTTCCTGCTGCTATTCTTGATATCTTTCCACAACTCATCTGGTCTTCATTCATTAATATTCAAGGCCTCAAACCTGTTCCTGAGATGGTCTTTAAATACAGGAAGGATAGACTCAAGGTCACACTTTGGTTCTTGTGGATTGGATTGAATTTCCTTTTGCTTCAGTTTGAACTTGAATGTGAATAGTTGATGATCTGTTCCACAGCATCTGGCCAAGTTCTCATAACTGATATTCAGCTTCTCCAACAATTTTCCCACAGATATAATCAATTTGATTCCTGTGTAGCCTATCAGGGGAAGTCCATGTGGATAGTCGTCATTTGTGTTTCTTATAAAAGGTATATTTGCAATTCTATAATTCTATCTTCTGCCTCATTTCTGTCACCAACTCCATGTTTCCTGATTACTGGTCCTTCTTTCTCATCCCCAACTTTTACATTCCAACCACCAACTATTATTAATGTATCTTGGTTGCATGTTCAATAAATTTCCGATTCCAACAGTTGATAGAAGTCATCTAGTTCCTCCTCTTTGGTTCTGGTTGTTGGTGCCAGAGATGCTGTCCTAATACTGTTCATTTTTCAGGGTCTCACTCAATCTCTTTAATAATCCTATAGCTAGTGGTTCCGGCTCTCATAGCCATCATCCATTGAGCTCCACAGAGACAGCCCCGGTCCAGGCAGAGCTGTATGGCACTGGGCAATTCTGTGCTTGGTGGACAAAAAATAACTAACCATGGGTCAATGAGATGCTAAGCAACTGAGAAGCAAAATGTCATTGTATGCATTTTTAATGCAAACCTACAGAGAGGAGAACAAGAAGAAGCACCTGGATGCTTCTGTCAATTTCTCAGAATTTTCTAAGTGCTTAGATAGAGGTGGAAGACCATTTCTGCTAAAGAGAAAGGTAAATTTGAAAACACGACAAAGGCAGACAATGCCCATTATAAGAGAGAGATAAAAACCTATATCTCTCCTAAGAGGTGAAACAAAAAAGAAGTTCAAGATCCCAGCACGCCCAAGAGGCCCCCTTTGGCTTTGTTCAAAGGTGAGCACCCTGGCCTTCCCATTGGTGATGTTGTGAAGAAGCTGGGAGAGATGTGGAATAACACTGTTGCTGATGACAAGCAGCACTAAGAGAAGAAGGCTGCTAACCTGAAGGAGAAGTATGAGAAGGATACTGCTGCATACAGGGCTGAAGGCAAGCCCAGTGTAGCCAAAAAGGGAGGTGTCAAGGCCAAGAAAAGAAGAAGGAAGAGGAAAAAAAGAGGAGGACCAGGACGAGGAGGAGGATGAAGATGAAGAGGTTGATGATGATGATGAATAAGTTGGTAATAGAGCAGTTTTTTTCTTGTCTATAAAGCATTTAACCCTCTTGTACACAACTTACTCCATTTAAATAAAAAAAAAATGTAAGGTTGTATAAGTACAGTGTCTTTTTTTGTATAGTTAACACACTACCAAATGTGTCTTTAGCTAACCCTATTAACCCTGTCCTTGTGGTATTTTCCATAGCCAATAACCTTGCCTGGTACAGTATGGGGGTTGTAAATTTGCATAGAAATTTAAAGCAGATTCTTGTTAGTGCACAGCACAAATTAGTTACTTATATATGGGGATTGTAGCTTTGGGTTTCTTTGTGGGTTTTTTTGTTTGTTTGTTTGTCTTCTATCTTCAGTTGTCTGATGCAGCTTATACAAAATAATTATTGTTCTGTTAAATTAATACCACTCTGTAATTGCAAAAAAAAGAAAGAAAAATTTAAAAATGTTGCAGCTGTTTCGTTGACATTCTGAATGCTTCTAAGTCAATATAATTTTTTATATAAAAAATATAGCTAGACAGCTGCATTTTACATATGAAAAACACCTAAACCAGTATGAAGAAGTTCACCTTAAGGTTAATGAAGTGATAAGAAATTCATAGACCAAAGAGGGAAGAAAGTGTAAGACACACTTCTTCCCCCTCCTCTTTACCTTCTACCTTCTTCTTGATTGCCCCAAACAATTCATTTTTAAAACAAGTGTTCAGAATTCCTCCAGATGGTACAGCTTCACCATTGTATTCCTCCATTTCTTTATTAGTATTTCCCAGTTTACAAAAAAAACAACAACAAACACCCTGCAAAAAAAAAAATATTAGAAACCAGGCTGTTTTTACTTCAAATATTCAATTTGCTTTATTTTAAAAGTGTATTTTTCCTCTACAGTCAGTTTTCCTTTCACTTTCTCTGTTTTTGTCAATTCCAGACTGCTCCAGAGAGAACCATCATTCTTAACCAGGGCTCTCACAGCAAATGACGGGGACTAGACCTCCACTCTGGGAGGCCGGCACCTCCAAGGACAGGTCACTCTTCTTTTTTGTGCATCAGTTTGGCCATCTTCACATATGAAGATGATCTGGTCTAAATGGTATCTTATTCGACATCAGTAATGCTTGACTGGAAACTCAGATAATTATAACAAATATTCACATAAAATTCACTACCATCAAGTCCATTTAGACCCATGGTATCCCTCTATCAGTTTTCCGAGGAGTTTCCTTTCTCTCATACTCTATCAGTTATACAGTCTTCAAAGAGTAAAATACAGAGTCTTGTAAGTACTGCATGTCCGTGGCTTTGCTGGCACTCTGGTATGTGAGAATTTTTGGTCCTGAGCTACCTCTGAGCCAGCTACTGCAAACTACTTCCCTTTCTTCTCAGGCCACTTAGAGGGGAGGCTTAGAATACCGACAGCCCAAAACCAAGAATCCCTTGTTTGTTTCTTTTGTGCTCCATCGCCATTCCATCTTCTGCACTACTGCTCTTGTCCCCACTCTTCACTGCTGAAGGCATCTGTCTTTAATGATCCACGTGTTGCCAAGTCATAGTCACTTTTCTGTTCCCAACAGCATCTGAAATTGTAATAATCACTTCTGCCTTTGGACCTCTCTCTTGACACTTCATTAGTTTTCTCCCCACCTTTCTAGTTACCCCTTTCAATTTCCTTTGTTGACTCTCTCATTTCACCCTCAACATATCAGAGTGATTTACATCACTCTTCGGGGTGAGTAATAACCTCTATTATTCTTACAGATATATAAAATAGCATGTTTGTATCAGTGACTGCCAATCCTCCATCCCTTGCCCAATCTAGGTCCCTAACCCTGTCCTTATTCTGGAACTTCAGACATGAACCTCTGCTTGAAATGTTCACACAAATGTCCGATGTTGCATTGGTTGCATTGTTCTTGGTCGCATGCCCCGTCTATAAGGTTGCTGATGCTACTGCTTTCTCTGGAATATCACCTTCCGCTGACCCCACTCACACCCACCCCAGCATCCCACACGACCATCTCTCCTTTTGCAGTCATGAAAGCTCTCTTTGGCTCTTTAGAAACCAATTCAGATGTTCCCTCCTCCAGGAAGTCTCTCATGATAATTGTCTCTATCCGCTACTTTCCTTAATTGAATACCTTTCTTAAATATTCCCACAAAAACTGAGGCCCTTCCCTCTTACTAGATGACATAAAAGGTATGCCTGCTATTAGACAGTTCTTTGAAGACTCTTTATTTTATCCATCTTCATATCAATACCCATATTGATAGATTAATGGAAGAATAAATTATTCTCTCCAGCTTGGGAAGAAAACAACTGAGAGGATGGGTTCCTAAAACTTGCCATATTAATGTTTTCACTCTTTCCCTTCAGAAGAATGTGGTACAAGTTATCTTCGTCATTCTGATCTATATTTGTTAGGCACCATTTGCTTAAACAAGTAAGTTGATTATAAATAGATTTGTCCGAACTGCTTCCAGCTGGTCTTCCATCTCCTGAATGCATATTATTCAATAGGATATCCTAGGACACAATTCTCTGATTCACAGTCAATCATGTGCAAATCTTCTCATGTGAGCCCCTACCTGCCAGAACTTCAACATCCCACCACTCGTAAGATGGGCAATTGGACACTGTCCTACTAATAGAACTGACTTAGGTACCCCAAAGGGAAAACTCCCTTTAGACTTTCCTGGCGAGGTCCTGGAGAGTCTCTTAAGTCCCAAGGATACTTCAAGTCTGAGCCAAGAGGTGCCAAAGACCCCCGGAGACTCACCAACAGAGTGGAACTAACGGAACTCACCCATAGGTTATTACAAGACAACAGAGAAGAAGAATCTGTAGTTGGAAAACATGGGCTTGGTGACAGGAATGAAGCTGGAGATAGAATGATTGAATTTTGTAGAATCAATGACTTATTCATTGCAAATACATTTTATAAGAGACACAAACGCAGGTTGTACACATGGACTTCACCTGATGGTATGCATAGGAATC
>NW_006399788.1:12966400-12967959 GCF_000299155.1 Elephantulus edwardii | reverse complement strand
AAGACCCTCTATGAGATGGATTGATTCGGTGACTGGGGTAATCGGGATGGGTGTGTCAGAGGCAGTGGGATTGGCACAGGGTAGAGCAGGGTTTAGGGCTGTTGTGCATAGGGTCGCTATGAGTCGCAAATGACTCGACGGCACATAACAACAACAACATCACATGATGAGAGAAGAAACACTTGAAAGTTAATCTTTCCCTTGGAAAAGCCTGTTTGGCATTAAGATCAATACAAACTTACTGCACATGAGGAGAGACACCGTTTACATGCTTCACTCTTCTGGGCAGTTAGGATTAGGGCTGTCTAAGTAAAACCACAAACTCAAGAGTAAGAAAAAGTTCTGCTTAGAAAATGATATGGTTTAGAATTTGGATAAATCCACCACAGCAATACTTTCTGGCTCAGAACAGGTTTATGACCCTTCTAGTTGGCATATAACCTTATCTAAAATTTGGCATGAAAAGCAGTGTCTCAGAACTCTGTGCATTCTGTAATATAACAAAATTCACAAGACAATTTTTTAATGTATAGAACTCCTTGGGAAAATAAAAAAAAAATCACTCAATATCCTGTAGTAAGAGATATTTAAGAAAAACTGTAGGGCACCCACCAGGTGGATTATTATGTAGTCAAGCATTTGTGAAAACAAAGGAAATTGCTTGTGTTTTAAAAGCAGGATACAAAATGCAGATACAATATGATCACAAGGATGCACAACAAATAAACACAAACTATGTACAGCCTAAAAAGACAGGAAGGAAGTGCACCAAGGTGTTTAGGCATTGCTTCTCAGCAGTGGCACAATGGGAAATGCTTGTTCCTTTGACATTTGAGCTTCTCCAAATGGTCTAGTTAAGGAGAAACACAATTTTTTTTTAAAAATTATTCTACTGCTGGTTTTACAGCATGATAGCATTTATATTACAGGTTCTCCACATTAAAATTGTAGTCATTTAAACTCTATGATATTACCACAAGATACAGGAGCATATGTTTTTTGTCTTATAATGATAATAGCTTACATGTTTTAAATGAGAGAAAGAGAAGTTCATGCAATTACCTTCTGTTTATAAATTCAAATGAGAAAATATTTTCTTTGTGAGGGATATACTTACATATTATGAACATCTCTTTATTTTTTTCATTAATTTACAAAGTTCTAATACAAATTCGAACAAATTCTTCCAATTTCCCTCACCTTCCCCCATCAAATTGTACAACCCAATGATTAATCCCCTCTTCCCCTTGCACTTCCACATCCCTCTGCTTTTAGCCTCTCCCACCCCTCCTGGATCCTTATGCTCTTTCTGCAATAACGGTCTTATACAATATTTATCCTTGTGGGACAGAGTTAGTTTACTCAGCATAATTCTTTCCAGTCCCTCCCAAGTTAGGTAATAATTTACAAAGTTATTGCTCCTGCGTGAACATCTCTTTGATATAAAATACAAATATTGTTATATTAAGCATTGTTGTTGTTGTTGTTATGTGCCATCGAGTCGCTTCCGACTCATAGCGACCCTATGCACAACAGCTCTAAACCCTGCTCTATCCTGC
>NW_006399788.1:12957811-12964745 GCF_000299155.1 Elephantulus edwardii | reverse complement strand
GTCACCTGCTCATAGTTACTCATAGTAAGTAACCTCTGTGTACAACAGCTCTGAAGCCCTGCCCTGTCCTGAGCCAGTCTCACTGACTCTGACATACCTACCGCCAGTGTCCCAGTTACTGTGTCAATCCATCTCTTCGGACATCTTCCTCTTGCTTGAAGCACAAGTCTTACTTCCATGACAAAGATTATTAAGTGGCTTTTGACTTTATCTGAAAGACCTGTTGATATAGCAGGTTAAGCCTTAAATTTCTAACCAGAAGGTTGGCCATTAAAATCCAAAAGCCACTCTATGGAGGGAAAGATGATACAGTATGCTCCTGTAAAGATTTGTGGTCTTAGTAATGCTATCGGACACTTTTACTCTGTTCTATACGGTCATGATAACTCTATATAGACTTAACAGCAGTGCTCTAACTTTAGTATGAAATTATGTATTTAGTACCAAATTATGTGTTTTAAGTCTCAAAACTGAAAGGAACTTAAGGTAGGAGCTAACAGACCTGATTATCTCAATGTACTGTTAACAAGTTCATTCTGACTCAATGATGTTTTGTTACCAAGTTCATTCTGACTCAATGATGCTTCAGGACAAGGTGAAACTTCACATAGTTTCCCATGGCTATAAATCTTTGCAGAAAGCCCACTGCCACATCTTTTTCCCAAGGGATAGCTGGTAATTTTGAACAGCTGACCTTTCACTTAGCAGTTGGATACTTAACCACTGTACCACTAAGGCTCTAATTATCCCAAAGGATACATGAGCTCCCTCTACAACATACATTTCAGTGTTCTGCTTCAGCTTAAAAGTTTCTAAATAACTAAAACCCCACGACTCTTCTACTTTTTGGCAGCCAGAGCTATTAATTTTTCTTCTGTTGTACTTCATTGCAGCTTTATTCTGTGGATCATGGTTCACCCTCTCACCAAGGACCTCTTTCACATGAGCAAAGAATGTTAAAAAAATTTTAGAAAAACTGGTCATCACCAAAGATGTTGCAAATAGCACACATAATCTAGGAAAGAATTCCACTAAAAATCAAATAAGCGTAGATTTCAAAGATAAGTGATTTAAAATCTTGAAAACATTAAATTCATTCTTATAAATCTAAATGGGCATTTAATTGTCCTTTTATTGGATAGTATTAAAGCTGCCTTCATGTTCTCTAGCCTATGGAATGCTAGGTTCACATGAACTCATTCTCACTAAGCAGTCCACCAGCTTCTGAGTAGGCTGAAAAAGAAACAACCAGAACATGATTCTAGTTCTTTAGAAATGCATTAGTAACTAGTAATATAAAATAAAATGTCTATGAATGGTTCAATGGAAAACTGGTCTATTTTCTAAACTTTCACTCAAATCACATACATACAATAAAAGAAAGACAGTGCTACTTATCTTAATATATAAAAATAAATGAGGTGAGAGAAAGAGGTGAAATGAAAAAGAATTATCCTTAAAAGTGTGCTCCTAGAATCAGTAAAAAGCTCAAAATTGAAAAACAGTTGCTACATTTTGCCATATAACTTTGCTATACATTTATATATTAGTTGGGTGTTAGTTGTCTTTTTCTTTTTTCTTTTCTACTTTATCAGAGGCTGGATTCTAGTTTTTCCAATTTTTTCCAACGTGAATCTTCCGTTTATTGATTAGTAACTTTGGTTTTGTTTTTTTTTTTAACCTTTGCCCTTCTTTTCCTTTTGGTTTGTAATTCCTCCCTCTGTTTGTTAAGATATATTATTTCCTATTATCTTTTTTGAGCTTAGTTTCAGCTTTGCTAGGAGTAGACTCAGCTAACAATCGTGCAATTTCCTCTTGGACTGTTCCTTGCAAGCTGAGTTTTATAATTCTGCTAGAACAGAAATAGGCCCAGTGGATGGCCTTTGCAAACAGACATATTCTCTCACAGTTCAGGAGGCTAGAAGTCTCAATTCAGGGTGCAAGTTCCAGAAGAAGGGTTTTGTTTTTATTGTTCTCTCTTGGCTCTGGGAGAACGTCCTTTCTCCTTTCAACATTTGTGGGTCTAGAATTTCTTGATTTTGTTTTTTTTAGGTGTCATTGAGCCAAACATAACTCATAGCAACCCTATGAACGACAAACATGAGTTTTGCTCTATCCTGTTCCCCTCATTATTCCCCCCACTTATCATCTCTGATACACTTGAGTCCATTAGTCATCTCCATGTGTGTTCATGTCTGTCTTTCTCTGAGTCTAGGAGGTTTTAAGCTAAGGGACCCTGGGTCCCTTTCTCCCTGTTTTCTTTGTAATGCTTAGATCCTACCTTCTCTATTCTTCTCTCTTTTTATATCTTATAAGAAAAAAAGATAATGCAGGTCACACACTTGTGGAAACTCCCACTATTTCACATCAGGGCTATAATGAGAGTAAGGGTATTTATTCCCTTTACAACTGATTGAGTGATGACATTTTGGAGGAGGATTACATGAACATCTAACTGCTATTTTGCATCATTACATAACTGCCAAACCACAGGATTATGGCCCACCAAGTTGATTTTTTCCTTTTCTTTCTTTTTTCCCTCCAGGGCATCAATATGTGACATTGCCCCTTCCAATTGATTAGTCTTCCTCTTTGGTACTTTTTAAACTATTTCATTTTTAAAGATTCAATTATAGGGAGCTCTGGTGGCCTAGTGGCAAGAAGCTGCACTGCAATCCCAGAGGTGCACAGTTCGAATCCACCAGATGCTCTGCTGGAGAAGGAGGGACAATCTCCTCCGGTACCAGTCAAATCTGATTTGATGGTACACACACAAAATATAATAAAATAAAAATTTAAAAAAAACCCAAACAAAAAAGTTTCGGTTATCTATCTTCATAATTAAAAAAAAACAAACCCCTAACTAGTCTTGGGCTGAACTAGTGCATATTTATCTTTTTATCATAAGCAACGAAATAGTTCCTTTTTAGTACTTTTGTCATTATCTAAAGATGCTCTTCTGGTTTTCTAACTCATAGGCAGTGATGTGTTAGAGCCAGATCATACTGGCTCATGACAGCTGTTTGCTACATATTTAAGAATTGTACAAGCCAATAGTTAAAAACATATATTACTGAAATGGAATTTACATAAACTTGCAATTAAATTATTTATAGAAACAAATAAAATCATTTTAATAATGAAATTTTTGACACAATACTTTCATAAAGATTATAAACACAATACTTACCAATTATTTTACAATTATCTATTCTTTTTGGAATTATGTATGTAGTATTTGTGTGGAGAAAATTTGTCATGGTGGGAATATTTGTACCTCAGATATCGGCAACTGCTATAAATTAGAGCTTTCCCTTCCTTGGCTTAGAAAGCTGGTTGTTAAATATTTCCCAGCACACTGCTGCCTGGGATTCATTGACTTCCATATAAGTAAATCTCTGACCTACAGTTATACTCTGTCTTCCTTCCTAATCATTGTATTTTTACCCTAAAGTATTTCCTCCCATTGCCCTGTTTCAGTTATGACCCTCATCTTCTGGATAGTCTGAACTTTGTATTTTTAAAATTCCAAAGTACTTACCGAAATGGGATAATATATTAGTTGTGAATGTTGGTTTTTTGGGCTGGTAAGTTTGTTCTTTCTATAAAGATGACAAAAAAATGATGTTAGATTATGTTTGGGCATGAACAAAGAAAAAGAACTCTGCATTTACAAGTAAAGGTTGTTTTTTAATTGCAATGAAGATCCATTTGCATATACTAAGGAAAGCTGTAACTTATTTCAAGTCATAATACCAGTTGGCATTTGCTCCTATATTTTCCTCTAGAAATATATGCCTCAAGCTTTGATAATGGATTTTAGGGCTCACTTAAACTATTGCTTTTATGTTTTGACCTCCTTTCGGACATCCCTTACATTAGACTTATTGTATTTTGCCATTATCCACTCCCTGTTCACATCTAGCTCTCACTTCTACAGCAAGTCATGAACAATTCTTTACTGCTAATGGCTCTTACAAGGTCTCATGGACAGAGACCCTTCATATTGCCGTCTCCTCATTGATAGCACTGATGAAATAGTACGTTCATGAGTTCATTTTATTTATTTAGTGTGAATGAAAGTTTACAAATAACATTGATTATTTCATTTACTCATTCATTCACATTTTGTTATAATTTATAACATTAATTTAAATTGATTAATGTATTGTAAGGGAACTCTAGTGCCTTGGGGATAAGAAGTCTCCCCCTATACAATTTAAGGCCTCTGAAAACCCACTGGAGGGTCAGCTATGTATCAGATCCAACTCAAAGACACATAACAATAACAACATGATATATAGGACCTCCAGTGGCCTCATGAATAAGGAGTTACACTACCAACCCAAAAGCAGGTGGTTCAAATCCACCACCTACTACATAGGAGAAAAATGGGCAGTTTCTTCCTCTGCAATTTGCAGACTCTGAAAACCCACTGACAGGTTAGCTATGAGTTACTTCCAACTCAATGGCAATGAGAGAGAGAAAGTGATGCAGTACCTTAACCAACCCACACTAACTATTGGGATGCCTATTGACTAATAAATTTAGGAGCCTCTAATATGGATTTCTGGATCTAATTCTACCATTGTTGCTGCTGTTATTGTGAGCCATTGAGTTGGGACCAACCCATAGATGACCCTCCAGCAGATTTTCAGAGGCAGTAAATCTCATGGTAGGAGATTGCTCATCTTTTCCCCATGGGGAGGCCAGTGGGTTTAAACTGTGTGCCTCTGTGTTGGCAGCACAATTCCTTACCACTTAGCCACCAGAGCTCCCTAGTTCTACCATATCCAAGCCTAATCTATGTTTATTCTAGGTCCCTCAGAGCAACAGAGAACAGATAATGTAATCTCTACTTCATTAACTTGAAAGTAGCCTTGATATTAGCATACTACATCAACAGAACCACTTCAAATGTGAAACTTGGTCCAACAGTGAGTCTGCCTTGCACACTGAAATCTCTTGAAATACTTAGGAAAGGGAATTCCAGTGTAAACATGTGCCACCTTCCAAATACTTGAGCAGGCCAAAGCCTGGCCACTGCAGTTTTTACCATAACGTACATTTCCCATATCAGAGCTGTTATTTCTGACAATAAAATCAACAAAACTATTCTGCATTTGAATAATAGGTTAGATTTCTTATGTGTATTATCTCAAAGGCTAAGATAACTGAGGGAACTAGGGTTCTAAGAGATTACATAAGACATTTGTTATTAAGTGCTGGTGGCCTGCTGGAAATTACCCAGCAAGTTGGTAGAGTGCCGGGAGCCAGGCTTTTGCTCTCAATGGAAGGAATCTAATGTCCCTTCCATTATCCCCTCAAGTTGTTTTTATACAGTTTTTCATTGTACTGAACTCAAATCTAGGGCACTTACAGAAGCTATATCCTCAAGCAAGCACATTTCAAAGTAATCAAACTATATATAGGAGTTTTAGACTAGTAAATACTAGTTGGGGACAAACATGTAAATGCACACATATGATCCCAATACATGGGCTGATGTGCCCGCACCTCTCTTCTTTAGGACAAACTTCCACCTAGGATGGCCACAAATGCTTCCAGAAACACTCAGCCCCAACTTTAGTGAATCATGCTTGTCTTAGGCTTAATAAAATTCATGCTCACTGCCATGGGGTCGATTCTGACTCATGGCAACAATGTAGAACTATCCAATAGGGCTTCCAAGGCTAGAAACCCTTACAGAAGACACACCTTTCTCCCACCTTACAGCTAGTGCATTTAAACTGTCAGACTTTTGATTAACAGTCTAAGGCTTCATCGCTTTACCACTAGGGCCCCTCTTAAACTTAAAAGAGCTGCAAAAATTCTTTTACATGGTAGCTTTGCAATAAAAATGTCATTTTAATAATATCTTAATCTGGAAGGCAATAATGACTCAAGTTAAACTTCAGAATTACTTTCAGCAAGCAGCAAGGGAAATTAGATGAGACACCACTCTGCACATGCTATTTGAAGCACCCACCTCCACAATCCAACCTCCTCCACTGCTGTAAAGTTCACACTTTTTACTTCTCCCAATCACGTTGCAGAAGGAAAAATATGTGATTTTATTTTTAAGGTCACATGAGGTTGTTATTAAGTGTCCCACCTTTATTCCCTGCAGCAGTCCTTTCCATATCTAGAATATTTCTCTTGGGCTGAGACACTCAACTGCACAAGCAAACCTCCTTCATGACTATGTGTTGATGCATACATGCATCATGGTCTCAAATCATCCAGAGAAAAAGACTGCTTTGATTCTGGGGAGGGAGAGTAATTTAAAATTCTAAAAAATAGCATATGTTGTTGTGTGTACTGTCAAGTTGGATCTGACCAAGAGCTACCCCTCCAATGGGTTTTCAGAGGCAGTTAATTGCACGGGAGATTGCCCATCTTTCTCCCGCAGACCAGCTGGTGGATTTGAACTGCGTTCGTTTGGGTTGACAGCACAGCTCCCTAACACTAGGCCACCAGAATAGCAATTACTGCAAAACTGAAAACAATGCAGTAGCATATAAGGAAAAAATGAGCCCAAAGGCAGGTAGTTGGAATCTACTAGCTGCTCTCTAGGATAAATATGGGCAATTTCCTCCCATGCAATTTACAGGGTCTGAAAACCTGCTGGAGGGTCAGCTATGATTTAGTTCCAATTCAACAGCAATGAGTGAGATACGTATATTTTGTTGTTGTGTACTGTAGCTGATCCTCTGGCGGATTTTCAGAGGAGATTGTCCATTCTTCTCCCACAAAGCAGGTGGTGGCCTAGAACTGCATGCCTTGGGGATTGCAACACTGCTTATTGCCACTAGGCTACCAGAGCTATATTTATATAACTACATAGCTATCTACTTTTCTTTCCTTCTTTCCTTCCTTCCTTCCTTCCTTCCTTCCTTCCTTCCTTCCTTCCTTCCTTCCTTCCTTCCTTCCT
>NW_006399788.1:12948589-12957591 GCF_000299155.1 Elephantulus edwardii | reverse complement strand
TATCTATCTATCTATCTATCTATCTATCTATCTATCTATCTATCTTTCTATCATCTATCGTTGTTGTTATATACTCTTGAGTTAGAACTGACTCATAGCTAATCCTCCAGGGGATTTTCAGAGGCAGAAAAGCACATGGGAGTAGACTGCCCATCTTACTCCTACCAAACAGCTGGTGGAATTGAACCACATGACTTTGGGTTGGCAGTGCAACTCCAACTAAGCCATCAGAGCTCCATACATGATTATGAAGCATTTATAGATTATATACTTGTTTTGTTTTTTATACACATTATGTAGTCTTGAAGGAGCCATTGTGGCATAGTATCTAATATGTTAGGCTGGTAACCAAAAGGTCAACAGTGTGCAGGAGAAATATGGATGATCTCTTCCCATGAAGATTTATAGGCTCAGAAAATTCAGAAACTGAAAATGGGGAGGGAGGATGTCATTATGTGAATTGGAATTGACTTGATAGCAGTGGCTTTACCAGGAAACAGTCCTCAGAGCAGAGCAACGGAACACCTCATGGTTCAAAATTGGGAAGGATGTACTCCAGGGATGTGTCCTATTTCCCCATCTTTTCAATCTATATGCAGAACAGATCATCAGGGAGGCTGGGCTGTATGAGGAGGAGTGTGGCATCAGGATTGGAGGAAGATTCATCAACTACCTGTGTTATGCAGAAGACACAATCTTGCTTGCTGAAACTGAAGTTCTTGCTGCAGAAGATCAAGGACTGCAGTCTTCAATATGGATTGAAGCTCAACATCAAGAAGACAAAGATTCTCACCACAGGGCCGATTGACAGCACCATGATAGATGGAGAAGAGACTGAGGTTCTTAACAATTATAACTTGCTCAGCTCCACAATCAGCACTCTGGTACCAGCAGTCTGGAAACCAAAAGACGAATTGCACTGGGAAAATCTGCTGTAAGGGACATCTTCAGAGTACTGAGAAGCAACGATGTCAGTCTAGAGACTAAGGTGCACCTAATCCCAACATGATTATTTGCTATGCATCAAAGAGCTGGACAAGGACTAAGAATGACAGAAGAAGAATTGATGATACCTTTGAGTTGTGGCTCTGGAGAAGAGTCTTGAACATACTATGGACCTCCAAGAAAATAAATAAATCTATCTTAGAGAGGGTCAAACCAAGTTTCTCCTTGGAGGCTAGGGGTTTGAAGCTCTATCTCACATACTTTGGGCACATAGGTGAGAGGGATTGGTCCTTAGAAAGGGACATCATGCTTGGAAGGGTGGAGGGACAGCACAGGAGAGGAAAACCCTGGACTGGAGATGGATTGATACAGTAACTCAGGCACTGGTGGTAGGTGTGTTGGAGTCAGTGAGACTGGCTCAGGACAGGGCAGGCTTCAGAGTTATTGTACACAGGGTCTATATGAGTGACAGGGGACTCGACAGCAAATGGCAACAATTACCATCTTGACTGAGTTCTGTTCCTAGTTGGTCTTAGACTTAACAAGAAATTAATTTCCAGCAGCCAGTTTTGAGAGTTTTAAAAGAGGAATTTCCATTCATTTCTTAGTGGTTAGAGAGGAGAGCCTGGTAACTTTCTGGGACTCCATGATGAGAGGTGGGTGGGGGCAAAAATGATACAGGAAATGTACATAATTAGTTCATCTAAAAAGAGCGTTCCTCTCACATAAGGAAACAATAGACATAAGGAAAAGTTGACGTTTTTAACACAGAAGAGCAGCACCTACTGGGAAATAAGTGGAGGGTCTCCCGGTTGTCTCTGACCAATAATGGGCAAGTGTACATAACTGAACTGGGTCTAGTCTAGAAAAAGTGTAAGTCTCTCTTTGAAAAGAAGGGAGAAAGAAATCAAAACAGTGCTTTCTCAAAAAGGAAATCTATTTAGGGAAGGAGAAATCCTGCACTCACCTGAGAAACAATAAGGTAACCTTGAGAGAAAAGGGAAGTGAACTCAGAGAGGCTCCCCTTCAGAGTGGAGGCTTTCTATACAGAAACTCTCCACAAGGAAGGAAATGGAGAGGGAGGAACAGGACCACATGTCTGAGGCCTGACTAGCCCAGCCGCAGGCGTGTTTGGGAAACTGTCCTCGAAAAGCCCTTAGCGTTACCTTGGCGGAATGAACGCATGCAGAGAAAAAAAGAGATGTAACAGGTGTTAGAGCAGGAAACTTGTGTTTTGATTGACATCTCAGTGTTCTCAACTGGAAGAACTTTCAGATTAAGTTGAAATTGGTGAAAAGCTACTAGAAGCCATTCTTCATAGAGCACTGTGGTGACAGATAACGTGATCAAGCAGCAGCATGGTAAACAGACGTCAGAGAGGAGTCAGCCCACTTTTCCTGCTATCCCAAAGGAATTCAAAAAGCTCTTTTCTTCACTTTCCAAAATACCTGTTGGGACTAGAAAGTATAGTATTAGTATCTTAATAAGTTATGTTAGCTTCTACTCTCACTGTAGGTACACATCTTCCTGGGATTAGTATCGTGGGATAGTGAGCGAAGATCTTGACCTCACTTCTGCCAGGACCACTAAGAAACATCACCAACCTGGGTTTCTCTTCCATTTCTAAAACTGAAAAACAGGACCAGAATCTCTCAGTGGTCTTTTCCAGCTTTAAAATTGTGGCTCTACAGGGGGTGGAGGGGTGGGGAAGTAATTCTTTTTTGCCTACTCAATCCCACCTACTCAGTCTTCATTTCACTCGTGGCCTCTTACGATGGGAGGACCAGCACTCCTTAAACGTTTCTGCCTCCTGTCTCCGGACCTCTTCTCTCAGAGGGATTTAACTGTGTCATCGCGACATCTTCAAATTCAGCACACATTCCTCTTGGTCAACACTTCCTCTTTGTCCTCTGCCTTTTCAGGAAGGTCCATCATGCCATTGGATGACATTTAATAATGCAGAGTTTTGGGGTTTTTTTTTCCTTTTCTTTTCTTTCTTTTTTTTTAAATCCCCATTAAAACTTCTGGACTAAGTCCTTCTTAGGAGATAGTTGGGCAAGTCATTTCATGGTGACATGCTAAAGAACATGGGCTTATAAACCAATGATTAGCTCAAAGAGCGAAGTGTTAGAAGATACTGATAGGAAAAGACTGGACTTGGTATGGGGCAGGGGTGTCCAAATCAGCTGAATTAGGATCTCAATTACAAAGAGCCAGTAGAACAAGGTTTCTCAACCTGTTCAACACTCAGGTCATCTGAGGACCTTTGAGAAATACTGATGTCTTAATCCCACCTTCCAGAAATTCAGATTACAGAAACTGATCTGGGGTATGGCTTTGGACATTGACTTTTTAAAAGCTCCATATGTTATCCTAACTTACAGTGAAGGTGGAGACTCACTGCAAGAGAAGTTAAAAAAATGGTGGAAATCAATGGGTTCAAGGTTCAGCACATGAAGTGTAGTCCTGGAATTGAGCAATTTGAATAGCTGCACTGGAGACAAACCGCATGCATTTGAAAACTGAAATTCTTTCATGTAGCAGGCGACTCTTGACTGTAGTGAACTTTATGACATTGCGTGCAAGAAATAGTAAAAGCTGATGTTAGATGGATCTTGGCTGAAAGCAGGGAGTACCAGAGGAATGTCTATCTGTGTTTCATTGACTATGCAAAGGCATTTGACTGTGTAGATCATAACAAACTATGGCTGACTCTGAGAAGAATGGGAATCCCAGAACACTTGATCGTTCTAATGCGAAACCTATACTTGGACCAGGAGGCAGTCGTCAGAAGAGAGCAAGGGAACACTGCATGGTTCAAAATTGGGAAGGACGTACGCCAGGGATGCATCCTATCTCCATACCTTTTCAACCTATATGCAGAACAGATTATCCGGGAGCTTGGGTTCTATGAGGAGAAATGTGGGGTCAAGATTGGTGGATGATTTATCAACAATCTGCGTTATGCGGATGACACAACCCTGCTTGCTGAAACTGAAGAGGACCTGAAGCACCTGCTGCAGAGGGTCAAGGACAGCAGCCTACAATATGGATTGAGGCTCAATGTCAAGAAGACAAAGATTCTCACCACTGGACCAATTGGCAGCATCAGGATGGATGGTGAAGAGATTGAGATTGTACACAGCTTTAGTTTGCTTGGCTCCACAGTCAACAGTCTTGGCACCAGCAGCCAGGAAATTAAAAGGCTCATTGCAATGGGTAAGTCTGTTGTTAGGAACCTCTCCAAAGTGCTGAAGAGCAATGGTGTTTCTTTGGAGACTAAGGTGCATCTGATACAGGCCATGGTCTTTGCAATCACCTGTTATGCATCAGAGAGTTGGACAATGACCAAGGAGGATAGAAGGAGAATTGATGCCTTTGAGCTGTGGTGCTAGGGAAGAGTATTGAGAATACCATGGACTGCTAGGAAAAGAAACAGATTTGCCCTGAAAAGGGTTAAACCGTGTGGCTCCTTGGAGGCAAGAATTTTGAGGCTCCGTCTAACATACTTTGGACATGTTGTGAGGAGAGACCGGTCCTTAGGGAGGGACATCATGCTTGGGAGGGTGGAGGGACAGCGCAGGAGAGGAAGGCCTTCTATGAGGTGGATTGATTCAGTGACTGGGATAATTGGGATGGGAGTGTCAGAGACAGTGTGATTGGCACAGGACAGAGCAGAGTTTAGGGCTGTTGCACATAGGGTCGCTATGAGTCGCAGTCGACTCGACGGCACATAACAACAAACAACAACAATGATTTATTGGAAAGAAAAAGATCACGTGTGATGACTTGTTTATGATAGCAGATATTTTTATGTTGGTAGATTACTAAGTTTTTTAAAAAATAAACCAAAAAATCAATTTCTATGGAATTGATTTCCCTCTCATGGCAAACCATGTGTGAATAGAACTTTGCTCTGCAAAAACCAGTGGGTAATTTTCTTTTTAGTATATCATTGGGGCATTTTATCAAAGCTCCTCTGGATGGATTTGAACTGCCAATTGTTCTGTTAGCAGCCAATGAATGAACTGTTTTGCACCACCAAGGGACTCCACTTAATGTTTTGTTCCTATAAATTATTTTGACCCGGCTGAAAAGTGTCACATTCATTAATGTAATATCCCACCCCTGATGAAATGAGGTTGAAACCATTCATCCTCTGCTATCGACTGGGTGAAGCAGTGCATAGTCAGTTTTTTCTCTGCTCACTGTGTCAGATGCTTTACCGAGAAGAGTATCAACAACAGAAGCAGCAGAATACTTCTCTTGCACCTGCTATCAGTGCCAGGAACTGATGTCAGTTCTCTGTATGTATATACTTATAAACTTGTTTCTCACAACCCTGTAAGTTAGGCTTTCTGACCCTTCATTTGTTGTTGTTGTTAGGTGCCATTGAGTCAGCTCCCACTCATAGTGACACAAAGTACAAAGAGCAAAACCAGAACGAAATCCCCTCCAATCCTGTACCGTCCTCTTAAGCACTGTTCTATTCGAGCTCATTGTTCTGTCAACCCATCTCCTTGAGGGTCTTCCTCATTTTCACTGACTCTCCAGGTTACATCAGTCTTTCTTCAGGGATTGCTTCCTCCTGACAAGATGCCCAAAGTGCATGAGCTAAAAAGTCTCAGCCTCTTGGCTGCATTTCTTCCATGACAGACTGTTGGTTCTTTCAGAAAACTGAAGCACAGAAAGAAGTAACTTGATGATGTAACTCAGCTAGCGAGTGGCAGAGCTGAGAATCAAACATAGGCAGTCTGATTCTGGGTCCCAGATTTAAACAAACTTCTCAGAAATGAGATGACTGACTAGTAACAAACCTTTTAGGAGGAAAAAAAACCCCCACTACAACAAGTCAACGGCAAAACAAACAAAAAACTTCACTATTGCAAAGCAAGTGCTGCTTTTCAATCTCATTACTATTAGAACTGGAAACGCAGGAGGTAAAGAATATGATTGGATGACAATAAAACAGTGGAGGGAACTGAGTTTGATATACTGGGCACTATTGCTCTCTTCAATTCACTTCTATTATTTCAATCCATTTAAAAGTTGGCGCTGCGGTGGATCAAGATAGTCGCTGCTGTCTGAGACCTTGAATATCCACCCTTCCATCATCACCCCGATGGAGAACTTGTAAATAATATTGTTTGCCTGACTCTGTTCCCTGTACTTCATCCTGAGGACTCATGTTTTGTCCAGAGATCCCTTTGTGTAATTGACTTTCATCTCTCAATAAAATGTTTACAATTGTTAAAAAAAAAAGTTGGTGCTGAAAACATCTGTTCTCTATAAAACACTCGAGAGGCACAGTGTTGAGGGAAAGGTGATGCTGTGGCTTTAAACCTTGAAAATGACAAATAAGCTGCTATAGTTTTGCTTTACCCATTCATTCCCACTCATCCTTATGATGAAACTGATAATCCTTCTGAACAAAGCTAAAGGGACAGGCATGAAATACGTGCCCTTTAGAGAAATGATTCCAAGTTCTCCTTGTTAACAAAGGGAACCATCTCCTCTACACCTGACCTGGAAAATGTGTTTTTGCAACTTTGTCTCTTAGAGGAAAAGAACTTTGATATCCTTTAGGGTGACTTCTGTTCTCAGGTTCTGTTTTCTGAGAACTGGACCCCGTGGTCAAATCTTAAATGGCCTGCTCCCTCCACCATGTCCTTGTTCGTCCCAGCTTCTAAAATGTTCTAGAAAATGCTATGGTACTTGTACGTGTCTCCTTCCCCCCCATCCCCCCAGTCAGTTAAGCTTTGCAGTTTAATATTTTGTTTTTAATTTTGGCAATATCTTCTCCAACCTGATGGCACACACTTGCTATGCCAGTGATTCTTTCAGAGATCTCTCGGTGGTACCCTTGGGGGTGTCAGTGCTGAGGGTTATGTATGTCCTCTGCTACCAAACAGAGCAGCCGTGAAACCATGCAGCCATGTCACTGATCTTCTCTGACTCTGTCGGCATCAGAAGTCACATAGCGACATAAACAGAGCATCAGAAGAACGAAGAGGTGAGCATGTGATACCCCCTACTGTCCCAGGAGACCTAAAAATATTTCTGTAAGTGACAGAAACATGATTGAACTGTCAAAGTTTATTGGATTGACTATATGCTGTGAAATGTCAAACCTTTTTTGAGTTTTTTAAAAAACTTGGTGACAATACAAAAACGGCAAGATTTTTCAGCAACGAAGAAAAAGAAAGCAAAGGGTAACTGTGAATGCCCTGGTATCATTCAGTGAAGATCACAATTCCTTCACTGGGCCATCACCCTTCACTGCTTAGGCGGTATCCTGCTGGCCTAACTCATCAACTTGTTTATGCCTCCGCTGATGTTGGTGGTGGTAGGGGGGTTGCATTTCCTTATGTACACATTTCTGATTCTTCTTCATTCTCTCTACTAAAAGGCTTCATATAGGCAGGAATTTCTAATCTCTAGACATCCTCCTGAGACTCTTTAAGTTTCTTGGCTTCATAGCATATTCCCTGACTTGTGATTTGAATGATGCAACGAGCTTAACTGTTAGCTGAGAGGTTGGAACTTCAAATCCTCTCACCAACACTTGGCAAGTTACAATTTACAATTTGCTTCTGAAAGTTCACAGCCTTGAAAAACCTACAGAGCAGTTCTTTGACACTTAGGGTCACCATGAGTGGGAATTTTTCCAACAGCTACTGGCAGCGATACTGATTAGGAAGGAACTTGACCCTGTTCGAAATAGAGCAGCCTCCCTCATTCACTCTACACATCCTCCTTCCTATTATATAACAGATAGAATTCAAAATATGGGCCTGAGAGAGACAGAATAGCGATGGAAAAGATTTAAGAGTATAGACTTGAGGGGACAAATAAAACCCCAAAACTCCAAGCAATATACATGAATGAAACACAATATAAACAAATTATTGTATGCAAACCAACACAACTTTATAAAAGAGTATAGAATTGGCTTTTTGTCACAAAACAAGCTGGCTTCAAATGCAAAGAATATTAATGGACCAGCCAGACAGGTGATTTACTTTGGTATAAATCTAAAAGGTGTGCTAAAGCATAGCTAGAATAAAGGTCGACAATCCCAGCCAGTTATGCCGGTTCCTCATCTAATTGGTGAAATATAAATTGGTCCTGATACCATTAGTGGAGAAAATACTTCTGAATGAAAGCAGAACACTTCTCCCTTGTAACTTCCCTGTTTTGTGATGCATACATATAAGTCCCGGGTGCAATGGTTTTTCTTTTTTAAATACTGATTTATTTAAAAAGTTCTTATACATTGTTATTCACACCTTATCTTCCCCACTTCCTTCTGACCTCCTCCCATCAAATTGTGGGGTCTATAAGTAATCACCCCCCACCTTCTGCTTATCCTCACCTCGCTCATTTTATAATACTGGCTTTATACAGTATTTGTCCTTATGGGACTGAGTTTGTTCACTCAACATAAAGATCCCCTGTCTCTCCCAAGTTAGGTAGTGATTTACAAAGTAATTGTTCCTGTGTGCTGCCTAGTATTCCATTGTGTAAATGTGCCATAGTTCCTCAGGTGCAATGTATTTTTATTTTCATTTGGAAGTATGTTATATGCTTCCTAAGAATTGTCTGGTTCAGAAATTCAGGGGTGGAAATATGTATAATTAGGAGGTATAAAATATGTATATTCCTTTTTTAAAAATCTAAAAACTGAACACATGATAAAATATATCTTTTTAAGGGAGGAAGCTACTATTAGATTTTTATCTGGGGCACCATTTACTTACATTACTCTCTGAATACTTCCCATTCTAATGAGCAGAAATGGTTTAGAAACAGTTAAAATGACATCTATGCTAACAAGTATTCTTTTTTTTAAATATTTTCTTATATTGGGGGTACAAGGAGGTGAGGGCTGGGGACAGAAGGGTGAGGATGGGCCAGGATGCAGTTGCAGAGCTGCACAGTTTGGTTGGTGGGGGGAGCAGGTGAAGGAAATGATGAAGGTCCAGTGGGGACCAGATGCTACAGAAGAATGACAAGCATTTTCCAATAGTAATTAAACCAACTGTCTTATTGATTTG
>NW_006399788.1:12920415-12947839 GCF_000299155.1 Elephantulus edwardii | reverse complement strand
GCTGACTCTCACCAGTGGCTATGGATGAAGTCACAGGCGATTTTCAGCCAGCGCTGGGCTAACAAGTATTCTTGAGGACTGTTAGAAATATCTAGTAGAGCGCGTCCTAAGTGTAACCATACACCACAATCATTTGGAAATCCTTTTTTTTTTAAAAACTTAAAAAAATACAGTTTCATAGGCCCTACTCCACATCTGCTGGATAATTCTGGAATGGAATTCAGGACACTGAACTTCTGATTGATCCGTTGATCTCAATGAACTGCTGTCATACGAATGAGGAGTGCACTACCCTGGGAGATCCAAATGCCTTCCTTCAACCACGCACTTTGCATGTGGACTACCTTCCAAGCACTATTCCATGGGCAGAGGCTGTACCAACGTATGTTGCTATTGTGTACCAGAGTCAGAACTGACCCATGGCAGACCCTCCAGTGGGTTTTCCTAAGCAGTTAATTGTACAAGAGGAGATTGTTCATCCTTCTCCCATAGAGCAGCTGGTGGATTTGAATTACGTGCCTTCAGGATTGCAGCACAGCTTCTTACCACTAGGCCACCAGAGCTCTGTGTGTGTGTGTGTGTGTGTGTGTGTGTATGAGGTTAGGTCAAAATTAAATTTACTACTTCAATGGTTTATTCAAAATTATTATTTAATTGTGTAACAAGTAATGGCCAGTAAGCCAATCCTGATTCATAGCCAATCTGTGAACTGCCCTATAATGTTTCCTAAGCTATAGTATTTATGGGAGAAGTTGGCAAGATCTTTCCTGCCCATGGCAGCCTCTGAGTGAGCCCAACACAAATGTTTCAACTGAAAGCTGAGTGTCTAACCACTGTGCCACCAGGAATCACTGAACAGTTATTAAGTACCTACTATTTCAAGAAGAGATCTATGTTTGTTCCCATCCCAAAGAAAGGTGACCCAACAGAGTGTGGAGACTATAGAACAATCTCATTGATTTCACATGCAAGCAGGATTCTACTGAAGATTACCCAAAAATGACTGGAACAGCACATCAGCAGAGAACTTCCAGAAGTCCAGGCTGGGTTTAGAAGGGGTCGTGGTGCTAGGGATATTGTAGCTGATGTTAAATGGATCTTAGCTGAAAGCAGAGAATACAGAGGAATGGCTACCTGTGTTTCATTGACTATGCAAAGGTGCTTGACTATATGGATCATAACAAACTGTGGCTGGCTCTGAGAAGAATGGGAATCCCAGCACACTTGATCGTGCTAATGCACAACCTATACTTGGACCAGAAGGCAATCGTCAGAACAGAGTAAGAGCACACTGCATGGTTCAAAATTGGGAAGGACGTACGCCAGGGATGCATCCTATCTCCATACCTTTTCAACCTATATGCAGAACAGATTATCCGGGAGGCTGGGCTCTATGAGGAGAAATGTGGGGTCAAGATTGGTGGACGATTTATCAACAATCTGCACTATGCAGATGACACAACCCTGCTTGCTGAAACTGAGGAGGACCTGAAGCACCTGCTGCAGAGGGTCAAGGACTGCAGCCTCCAATATGGATTGAGGCTCAATGTCAAGAAGACAAAGATTCTCACCACTGGACCAATTGGCAGCATCAGGATGGATGATGAAGAGATTGAGACTGTTCACAGCTTTAGTTTGCTTGGCTCCACAGTCAACACTCTTGGCACCAGTAGCCAGAAAATTAAAAGGAGCATTGCCATGGGAAAGTCTGCAGTTAGGGACCTCTCCAAAGTACTGAAGAGCAATAGTGTCTCTCTGGAGACTAAGGTGCATCTGATACAGGCCATGGTCTTTGCAATCACTTTTTATGCATCAGAGAGTTGGACAACGACTAAGGAAGATAGAAGGAGAGTTTATGCCTTTGAGCTGTGGTGCTGGAGAAGAGTATTGAGAATACCATGAACTGCTAGGAAAACAAACAGATTTGCCCTGGAAAGGGTTAAACCGAGTGGCTCCTTGGAGGCAAGGATTCTGAGGCTCCATCTAACTTACTTTGGACATGTTGTGAGGAGAGACCGGTCCTTGGAGAAGGACATCATGCTTGGGAGGGTGGAGGGACAGTGCAGGAGGGGAAGGCCCTCTATGAGGTGGATTGATTCAGTGACTGGGATAATCAGGATGGCAGTGTCAGAGATAGTGCGATTGGCACAGGACAGAGCAGAGTTTAGGGCTGTTGTACATAGGGTCGCTATGAGTCACAAGCGACTCGACGACACATAACAAACAACAACAACAACAACAATTTCAAGCCATAGTCTTTCCAGTCACCTACTATGCATCTGAGAACTGGGCAGTGAATAAGGATGACAGGAGAAGAACCAATGCCTTTGAATTATGTTGGAGAAGAGTGCTGAATATTCCATGGACTGCCAAAAGAACAAATAGTTATGTCTTGGAGAAAGTGCAACCAGAGTGTTTCTTGGAGGCAAAGATAATAGAGCTTCATCTCACGTACTTTGGGCATGCTGTTGGTATTAAGTATTACTGAGTTGGAACAAACTGTAGCTGACCCTCGTCTCGCAGGTTTTTGGAGGCAGTAAATCTCGTGAGAGAAGACTGCCCACCCCTCTCCAGAAGAACAGCATGCCTTTGGAATTGCAGCACAGCTTCCTGCCACCAGGCCACCACGGTGTTAGGAGAGGCTATTTCTTGGAGAGGAACACCATGCATGGAAAGGTGTAGGAGGGTTAGCAAAAATAATAAAAAAAGGAAAACCCTCTCTATGAGATGAATTAATACAGTGACTGCTCCAATAAGCTCAAGTGTGTTGGAGGTGATAAGGATGGCGCAGGATAGGACACGGTTCAGACCTGTTGTTCATAGGGTCACTGTGAATCGTACTTGACTAAAAAGCACTTTATCACAATCTAACTTCAGAAGGAGAAGTAGTATGTACACAGTGAAAGGTCAGCAGTCTGAATCTTCCGGTCAGAGGGAGAAAAATGGCCAGTTTCTCCCTATAAAGATTTGCAGCCTTGGAAACCTGATGGAAGATTTCAAAGAATTGGAACCCACTCACTGGTCATGGACTTTACTATTTAATTTGGGAACCCACTCAATAGCCATGGTTTTTAATGTTTAATTTGCCAAATGATCCTGAAGGAGGGAAATGAAAATCAAGCTGTCTAGAAGGAAGAGTTTGACAGGGAGAGGTGGACAAAATAATATGGGATTATATGATTGGTTGTTGTTTGAACTGACTCGTAGCTGACCCTTCTTCCGGTTTTCAGAGGCAGAAAATCTCATGGGATGAGATTGTCCACCCTTTTTCCTTGGAGTATCTGGTGGATTTGAACTGCATACCTTGGCAAAGAGTACAGATTTCCAAATGTAGGTACTCTTCAATTTACTATAAAATGGTCAGTTACAAGACAAGGTCAAGACATAGATTACACATAGATTACACATGCAAATCAAGACTTTAAAGTGGAGTGAAGGCTCTGTTTTCAGAGTGTATTTAATGCACAATCAAGTGCTTCTGACGCTAAACTTTAATTTGGAGAAAAAGGCATTGTCGCGATCTGTTATACTCTAATAATGGACAAGCACGGAAATAGGTAATCATAGCACAACTATACAAATCCTACAGTACAGATATCCTGGGCAGGCATGAAAACAGGAAGTACTAGAAGTAGTTTTTCCCAGGACATTTTTAACTTCACTCCCTATTTATATGTTATCTTGTTTAGATATTAGATTTGTTTAGATTGTTAGAATAGCATTTTGTCAGTCATTTCGAGAGAATCGTCAGGAATACCGGTTGATATTTTCAGTTTCACCATTGTCACCGAGACCTATAAAATGAAACTAAAATAACTCCACATAAAATTCAGTACTAAGCCAGCAAGGTGGTGATGAAGAGTGTGATAAAGATAGAGCAGGCGAATAGTGTAGAGTGGGTGAAGGGGATGTCTGAGAAGGCAAAGAAGGGGAATTGCCTTCTTTGCAGATCTCAACTTCTCCAGGCATGTCACACATACACTACCTTATTAAGTTCTGGTTAAAATTTGTGTAGTCATTTTTATCACCCACTCCTCAGCTTCTAAAGATGAAGATGACGAGGTTCAGCCTGACTAAGACACTGTCACTGAGTGGGTTCAATTCAGACTCACAGCTCACCCACCATTGGGTTTCTCAGGCTGTAGATATGATGGAAGAACATTGCCTATCTCTCCTTAGAGAGGCACTGGTGCACGCAGACTGCCAGAGCCTAGGCCTTTGGGTTAGGCCATCAGAGCTCCCTTTCAGAGGACCAGAGAGGCTGGGTAACTTGCCCAAAATCACACAATGTTGAGTCTGACTCACTACTGACCTTGGGGTTCTTCTAGTCTGCTTCCCAGGGGTCACACACTTTCTGAAGTGCAGATGCAGGTCTGAGACCAAGTCTGTAGGCCTGACAAAGCTCTGAGCTCTAGCCTCTGTCCTTGATTATTAACTGGACATGCACCAGACAGGAATCGGACCCACGCTTGGCTGCCCTGGGCTCTAGCAAGGCTTCCTCCTAGGCCTGCTAGTCATCACCCAGGGTTCAGCCAGAGGAAAGCATTGTATGAGGAACCAGGCGCCTGCGATGCAGGAGTGAGATAACAGGGCTGACAAATGTGGAGACTCTGCTGCAGGGGCCTGCTTCATTCAAGCAGGAAAATGTGTCACTTCCTTCGAGGCTCCTATATAATTTCTTTGAGGGGGAGGGAGAGGGATTGGAGCCTGGAAAGAATTTAGAATGGGTCTGAGTGGGGTGAGGGGGAAGGGCAGACAAATGCAAAAAGCCAGTCAGAGTGGAAGAGTAGGTAGGATTTAATCGGCTCTGGCTACATCCTATTTAAAAGCCCCAGCATATTTTTACTTCTTGGCTCATTTTCAGCTCACCCTTTCTAGCTGCATTATCATCCTTTTTTAATTCTGTGCTGGAATCTCAGCATGTTCCCTCCTCCCCCATCTCCTCCTATGCAAGATCTCACTCCTCAGCTGCATTTCTTACTTTTCCCCCTGAAAAGAGAAACATTGAGAGCTGGCGAAATGCTTTCCCCCCATTGGAAACGACTTCCTGGCCCCACTAACAGAAACATGTATAAACACACACCACCCAAGACCTGCAAAACAGATATTTTTTAAAGCCCTGGTTTTCTCTAATAGCACACTCAGCTGTTTCTCCTTTTTCCTTTTGTTGGAAGAGTATTGGAAGGAGAGAAAAAAGTGGCGTTAATACGAGTGTCTGTAATGTAGCTACAGTTTTAGAAAAGGCAGCTAGCTCGTGGTAGTTAAAGCTTTTCCACTAAAGTTTACAGGTCTCACCACTGGTTTAGAGGAGAAGGAAGACTAGAACTTGAGTCTCCTCTTGGCCTTCCTAAGGCTGTCGGGAGATTCAGACAGACGTGATTTGATCATGCAGATGTGTCCAGTGCACACAGCTTCTGACATTCACTACGTGTTCCTACACATGTTACGAGAGCTTTTGTGCAGTGTTAAGGATTTCCTTTGCAATCCACCTTAAACTACCTCTTTCCTCAAATAGCCTTATCCTTCTTTCCTCAAATAGCCTTAAAAGCCAGACTTGCTGCTCGAGCGTACCTTGAGTTTCACCATCACCAACTCCTCTAACCTCTTGCATTCTGAGCCACAGAGACATTGCCAACAATCTGTTTCCTTATTTGTCCTGTTCCTTATTTGGAAGCAGCCGAGTTTTCCCCAAAACATGTTCAAACAATTCTATTTGGCAAGTTGTGTGTCAACAATACTAACCTCACCAGCCAACTCGCATTGTTCACCTTTCAGAGTGGTTCCAGGAGAGAAGCTGGTTCCCTCCCCAGTCCTTGCTCGATACCACACACACCCAACCCACGGGATCAGAAGAGCTTGTGCAAGGAGAATTTCCTGTTCTGCTGACTCATCTCCTGCAATGAGATGTAAGACAAGTTTATATTTTCCTTTCCAGCTTTTAAAGGGAAACAGGATTCTTAACAAGTTCGGATCTCTTTGTGAAGGGAGCAGGTACAGATACCCGCCCGGCACGTTGTTGTTGGTGCACTGCTGAGTCTGAACTGACTTTAAGTTCAACTTACTGCACCTTACCATAGTCCACCTGGCATACTGCAGGACTAAACAAATCAGTGTTGAATGCATTTAAGATTGCCTAAATAGGCACTTTACCATGGGAAGCATTCAGGTGGGGGTGGAATGTGTGGCTCACAGGGTCTGAGTTTCCATTTGAAAGGGAGGCACTAGACTGCTGGCCCAGAGGACAGTTTGAAGGAGACATGCTTGGGTTTCAGCGGTGGGTGGAAACAATGCAGCAACTTGAGTTGGTGTCCCATGCAGCTTTCTGAAAACAAAGGCATTCCTCTTCTCCAAGCAGAACTCAAATCAAGGGAAGGATGATTCAACTCCATGTAGGAAATAGCAGGAAATCCGTCAACAGCATTTACAATTTTTAGAGGCAATAGAGCCAGATTTTTGCCAAACAAGACTGGAATAATAATAAAAAAGATCTGGTAAAATTTATGTACATTGAAATGTACAAAGCATATCAAGTCTTTTTATCATGGATTACAATCAAACCACCTGCCTTTGGGTTGGCATTACAACTCCTTACCCATTAGGCTACCGGAATTTCCATATTTTGTATACTACTACTATGCATATATGTGATATATAGAGGGTAAAATAAACATATAAACAAACAAACAAATGAATAAATTCTAAATATATATGCAGCTAATTAGGGAGTTCTGTTAGTGTATGGTACGAAGTTGTGCTGCCAACCCACAGGCACACAGTGTCATTTGAATTCACCAGGTGCTCCGTGGGAGACAGATGAGCAATCTCCTCCTGTGCAATTTACTGCCTCTGAAAGCCGCTGCTGGGTCAGCTGTGAGTCGGTTCCTTCTCTACAGTACATAAGAACAAATATATATAATTGAATGGAAGACTAGAGTGTTACAGATACAGATTAAACAAGAATACTAGAATGATAATTGTTGGAGTTGACTGAATGTACATGACAGTCCTTTCTAATATTCCATCTGCTTTGTAAGTGTTTGAAATTTTCTATAGTTAAAAGAAATTGTTAAAATGGGAATTCTATTGTAGAAAGTGACTGACATCAGGGTTGGGGTAAGACTGAGAAAAACTGGATAGATTATGTATACTGAATTGAAACAGATGAGGGAGAGAACAGTTTAAAAGTGATATATGATAGCATATTATGATTATCACAGGAATCCAGAACTAAGGCTGTATAGTGTAGTGCATTTGGGTTGGGGTTGGGGGGTTTGTATATCAACAAAGAAGTTTATCTTTTGCTTTTCAAAGAGAGGAGCGAAGGGGGGGGTGGATAAAGATAAAGTGCAACAATGAATGAATGAAAATCCAAAAATCTCTGTAAATCTTCGTTAAAATTAATAAAATAAAATGTAAAAAAATGGTAATTCTAGGTTTGGTTCTGTCCAATTATAAATTTTTCTTAGGATCCTTATTTCTGTGCCTCAGTCTTCATCTAAAACATAGAATTATCAGAATGTATTATTTTTTTGGTTCAAGGATTCTTAGACTATTTGTGAAATCATGTTTATGAAAATACTTTGTGAATGGTAAAGTTTTATTGGCATGAATAATGGACAATGAGTAAAGAAGACAAAAAGAATTGAAGCATTTGAATTATGGTATTGTCTTGGAGAAAGTGCAGCCAGATTGCTCCTTAGAGGCAAGGATGACAAAACTTTGTCTCACATACTTTGGGCATGTTCCTAGGAAAGGCTATTCCTTGGACAGGGATATCATCATACTTGGAAAGGTGGAGGGTCAGTGAAGGAGAGGAAGATCTTTGGAGAGATAGATTGGCACAGTGATTGTGGCAATGGGTTCAAGTATGTCAGAGACTGTGACGGTGGCACAGGATAAAACAGGGTTCAGACCTGTTGCTCATAGAATTACAATGTTCCACACTCAACTTGACAAGACTTAACAATCACACTTAATGAAGAATATTGAACATACCATGAACTATCAGAAGAACAATCTTTCTTGTGGGAAGAATTGCTAAAATGCTCCTTGAAGTAAGGGTGGTGGTGGTGTTATGTATTGTCAAGTCAGATCTGACCCATAGCTGACCCTCCGGCAAATTTTCAGAGGCAGTTAATTGCTGAGGAGGAAATTTCTCATTTTTCTCCCACAGAGCAGCTGATGGTTTCAAAACACGTGCCTTTGGGATTGCAGTACAGCTTCTTGCCACTAGCTCATGAGTGCTTCCTTGAAATAAGGATAGAAAGGCTTCATTTCACATACTTTAGACGTGTGGGACCAGTGCCTGGAGAAAGAGATCATACTTGATAAAGTAGAGGCTCAGGGAAAAAGAAGCCTTCCATGAGAGGGACTGGCACAGTGGCTGCAACAATGGGCTTATACATAACAATGATTATGAGAATGGCACAGGACTAGTATCATTTTATGGTAATCTATGCTCAATCACTATTGAGTCAAAACCAACTTGATGACACTTAACAACAACAAAAAAATGGAATGTGGTGATGTAGCAGGTTAAGAATTGCAAAAAAGCTTGGCAGTTTGAAGTCACCAGCAGCTCTCTTGGCTAAAAAGGAAGCCGTCTCTTCCCATTAAGATGTGCAGCTTTGGAAACTTGATGGTTTTTAGCCAGAAAAGGCTTGTAATTTTTTTTTTTTTGTTGAAAAGGCAATACGTGCACTTAAAAAAATTACTAAGCAATATTAATATGTATACCATGGGAATGTCTCTCCTCTAAATTCCTCCTCCTGAAGTAACCACTGATATAAGAATTCTATTACTATGTGTCTAAATAGGAGAAAACAGAATATGGAGCCAAGGGCCCTGAGCATCTCTCTGAAAGGCCCAAGTGAGTAAGAGTAGCATAACCCCTCACTGCTCCAGAGCAGAAAACAGATAAAGAGCTCATACGGATACCTGTGGAGTCCCTCCAGCAGCAAGAAGTTGGTTAATTTGATGCTGACTCACAGACTCACATTTATGGTACCAAGAAGATGGTTTATTAGGGAAAGACGTTGGAGAGTGCAGGAGGCAAAGAATATCACCGAAAATAAGTCCAGGTTTTAGCCCAACGGTTCCAAGGCACATCTCTTCAGTTACTCCAGGATCTGGTTTCAATTCAGCAAGCAGCTTTTCCTTCCATCATCAAAGGCAAGAACAGCAAAATACAACTGTGGCCAGAACAAATCAAGAAGCCTCAGGCCACTCCTTACCACAGTTTCTCCACAACAATGCCAGTCTCTCTACCACCAGGGTCTTGCTTTTACCAGGATCTTGTTGCTATAAGCATTGCCCACCACAAATCTTGCTCCAAGTCTGTCTCACCTCAAGTCTTGCTGCTCAGTGTGGGAACTAAAACATCACTTATCTGATCTCACAGGTAGTGTTGATTTGCAAGATCATATGGCTGCGGTTAAGGTAGTTGGAAACAAGAGGCTAAATGGCTAAAAAAGTCAACTTTTAGGCTAATACCACACTATGAAATTTCACTTTTGTGTGAAAATTTCAAGGTAACTTGAAATGTCTAGGCTATGAGGGGCTTTCAATAATTAAGAATCACTGAGATAAAGAACATCAATTTTCCTAATTGTTTTATTTTAACAGTGTATTTGTGTTGGGATTTCCCCCGCATTTGTTTGACAATGAAAGCATTTGTTTTCTTGTTAAAAAAATAAAATAAAGTGGCTGAGGTGGAACTTAGAACTTGAATTTATAACTAGCCTTCTAAAGTCTTAGGAACCTCCAGAGGATATTACTAAAATGCGGAGGCTAGTTCTGCAGTTCTTTTATGAGGTGAGGGAGCTCTGGTGGGATAGTACATAGAGAGTTGTACTGCTCACACTAACACTGTGCCTCTCTAGTAGTTCAAATCTAAAGGGCAGTCTTCTCCTATGTGATTTATAGCCTCACAAACCCAGTCACCTGTGAGTGAGTTTTGACTCACAGGCAGTTTTGACTCAAAGATCAGCAGTTCAAATCTACCATTCTCTCTGAAGGAAGAAGATGGACAATTTCCTCCTTTAAAGATTTATAGCCTTGGAAACCATAATAGAGTATTGCTGTTTGTTTAATTAAATGGATAGAATGCAATAGGTTACAGGACCTGAAAGCATGCATTTCTAACAAGCTTCCATGTAATGCTGATGCTGCTGACATAAGACCATGCATTGAGTAGGGAAGATTTGAAAGATTTTTAAATTGAACATCTCATTATGAAAATAAGACTTATTTCAAATACCTGCAGTGAAGTGGTAAAGATCAAAGAGATCTAAAAGGCAAAACAACATGTGGTTAGGAAAATTGGTCTTAGTAAACAAACATCCTTCCTTAAAGTGACTGAAACCTCCAAAGACTCAACAAGAAAATGGTTAAATTCAGTAGACCAATTCAGCAGAGTGGCAGGATACAAGATCAACATACAAAAGTCAGTTGGATTTCTCTACAGTAACAGAAGAAGAAAACCCAAAAAAACACACCAAGAAACCCAAACACTGAAAAGGAAATAAGAAAAACAATGCTAATTACAATAGCAAACTACAAGAAAAAATATTTTGGAATAAAGCTAACTAGAGATACAAAACACATAAAAATAAACTTACAAAACACAGCTACAAGAAAAAGAAACCTGGAAGAATATACAATGTTCATGGGTAGGAAGACTCAGTATTGGAAAAAGGGTGGTTCTTCCCAAAAGCAATCTACAATTTCACAGCAATCCCAATATAGATATCATTCTTCAGTGATACAGAAAAAGCAATTTCCAACTTTATGTAGGAAGGAAAGAGACCTCAAATTAGCAAAACTCTATTGAAAAATGAAAACAAATTAGGAGACATAACATGCCTTAATTTCAAAACTACTACACAGTTACAATAATCAGAATAGTATGTCACAGGTTCAGTGACAGACACATAGACCAATGGAATATAATTGAGAACCCAGAAATCAATCCATCCACCTATGGTCAACTGGTCTTTGACAAAGAGACAAATCCATAAAGTGGAGAAAATATAGATGTCTTATCAAATTGTACTAAAAAACCTCGATCTCTATCTCCAGAAAACTAAAACAAGATGCATACCTGATGCCATACACAAAACCAACTCAAGTTGACCTAGCAATCAAACAAAAAAACCCTTAATAACATTCATCACAGGGAAAAATAGAAATAAGTTCAGAAATCCTGATCTATAGCACAGATAGGCTTTCAAACAGCCACAAACGCACACCCAAGAGAGGATAAAATAGATAAATGGAACTTCCTAAAAATCAAATCCTTGTTTGCATCTAAAAACTTCTATCTAATAGGGTGAAAAGAAAACCCACAGACTAGGAAAAAATATTTGACAATGATATAATCTAACAAGAGATTATTATCTAGCATTTATTGAATACTGCAGCACCTTAACAAGCAAATGACACATCAGTTACAAAATGGGTAGAAGATATTAAAAGACTTTTCACCAAATAGATTTTTCAGATGTCCAACAAACACATTAAGACATGCTCAAAATGACTAGCTATTGTTGTTGTTAAGTGCTGTGGAGTCAAGTAGGACTCATAGAGACCCTGTGAATAACAGATCAGAAGCTTGTCTTATCCTGTGCCATCCTTATCATCTTAATATACTTAAGTTCATTGCTATAAACACTGTATCAGTTCATCTTATTGAGGGTCTTCATACTTTCTGCTGACTTTCTACCTTTCCAAGAATGATATCCTTTCCAAGGAATAGTCTCTCCTAACAACATGTCCCAAGCATGTAAACAAAGCTTTGCCATTCTTGCCTCCAAGGAGCACTCTGGTTGCACCTTCTCCAATACCTATTTATTTGTTCTTTTGGAAATCCTTGGGATATTCAATGCTCTTCTCCAATACCACAACTAAAAAACACCAGTTCTTCTGTTATCTTTATTCATTGTCCAGTTCTCAGATACATAGCAGGTGATTGGAAAGGCTATGACTTGAATCAGGTGCACCTTGGTTGTTAAAGTGACATTATTGCTTTTCAGGATTTTGGAGATATCCATGACAGGAAACTGTCCCACTGCTATATATCTCCAGATCTCCTGACTTCTCGTACCAAGGGAGTGATTGTAGATACAAACAAGATGAAATTGCTAACAGTTTCAGTCTTTTCTCCATCTATTATGATGTTGCCTTTCAACCCAATGGTGAGGATTTTTGTTTTCTTGATGTTAAGATGTAATCCATATTGAAGGCTACAGTCTGTGATTCTCTGCAGCAAGCACTTCAAGTCCTCTTTGCTTTTGGAAAGCTAGGTCGTGTCATCTACATAACACAGGTTGTTGATGAGCCTTCCTTCAATCCTGATACCAAAGGCTTCTTCATAAAGTACATAAGTACTTCTCTAATGATTTGCTCAGCATATAGGTTGAATAACTATAGAGAAAGGTATGCCTGATGCATACCTTTCCTGATTTTATACCATACAGTACTCCCTTGTCTTCAATATGGTTTGAAGCTCCACATCAAGAAGACAGATTCTCACTACTGGGCCAATTGGCAGCACCATGTGAAGAAGAGATAGAGGTTGTTAGTTTCAGTTTGCTTGGCTCCACAATCAACACTTTTGGCACCAGCAGTCAGGAAATCAAAGATGAATTGCACTGAGAAAGGCTGCTGTCAGGGACCACTCCAATGTACTAAAGATCAATGTTGTCAGTCTAGAGATCCAGGCTATGGTCCTTGCAAATACTTGCATGCATCAGAGAGCTGGACAAGGACTAAGGATGACAGAAGAAGAATTGATGCCTTTGAGTTATGGTGCTGGAGAATAATCTTGAACATACCATGGATGGACTACCAGAGAACAAATAGGTCTGTCTTGAAGATGGTGAAACCAAATTTCTCCTTGGAGGCAAGGATTTTTGAAGCTGGGTCTCACATACTTTGGGCATGTGGCCACGAGGGACTGGTCCTTGGAGAGGGACGTTATTCTTGGAAAGGTGGAGGTACAGCGCAGGAGGGGAAGACCCTCAATGAGATGGATTGACACAGTAACTAGGGCAATGAGATTGGCTGTTAGAGTCAATGAGACTGGCTCAGGATATGGCAGATTTAAGAGCTGTTGTACATAGGATCGCTATGATTAGTGAGCAATTTCTTGATACATAACAACAACAGTGGTCCCTTGCTCTATATAAAATAGCTTCGTGGACTAGATAAAGGGTTGTTATAAGCATAATTAAGTGTTCTGGAATTCCCTAAACAGCATGCCTCTGGGAACTAGGTCAACTTTGACAAATGGCGATGGTTGTGGAAGGGCTTCAGGTCTTTTGTTCATGGGGTCACTATGAGTCGTGCTCGACTCTGATGGCAATCAACAACTATTGTTGTTGTTGTTAAGTGCCGTTGAGTCGCAGACGACTCATAGCAACCCTACGAAGGAGAGTCCTCGATGCTTGGGTGCCTTTCATCCTCTCTCCAGGTTCATAGGGTTTCCGGAGGCAAGCTATTATGGAAGTGGATGCCACTCCTCCTTCCACAACAACTATTAGATAAATACAAACCAAAGCAATGTAATATCATCTCACTCCAGCAACAATTGTTGTCATTGTTTGGTGGTACTGAGTCAGGTAGAGCTCATAGTGACTGTGAACAACAATAGCAAAGTTTAACAGGACAGGAAACAACAAGTGTTGGTGAGGATGCAGGGAGATTGGGACTCTCATGCAGGTGGTCGGAATGCAAAATGATATTAACACTATGGAAGACAGACTGGAATTTCCTAATTAAAAATAGAAATATCACTACTAGAAATATACCCTAATGTGACACAAACAGATATGTGCATAGCTATGTTTATTGCAGTATTATTCACAATACCAGGAATGTGGAAGCAAGCCAAATGCCATGAGTAAGTAAATGAATGGATAGAGAAACTAAGATATATTCACATAATGGAATACTACACAGCACTGAAATACAGTGAAGAACTCATGAAACATTACACAAGTCTATAGGACGTTACGCTGAGTGAAGTAACTCAGCCACAAAAGGACATATATAGTACAAATTTACTCTTATAAAAATATAATGACTAGGAGAGGCGAAGACAGTAGAATAGAATGGATAGACAATAAGCAATGACTTAGGGGAAGGGAATGTCAGCCTGAAAGGAATGGATGAACAGACAGTATGCATATTGCAATTAACAATCTGGGACAGGATATGCGTAATAGATCAAATGAGGGGGTGGAGAAGACGAGAGAAGGAGAAAAAAAACAAGTCTAAGAAAAGGTTTACACACAGAAACAATTGTAAAAGATTAACAGACAGGGACAGGAGGGGCAGGAGAGTGAGCAGAGCTCAGTGAATGGATAGGTAGGGTGAAGGGAAAGGGAGGGTACTGTGAGGTTTCAATAGGATATTATAAATAACGGTATTCTGGGCGGCTCCTTGGAGGCAAAGATTCTGAGGCTTCGTCTGACACATTTTGAACATGTTGTAAGGAGGGACTGGCTCTTGGAGAGGGACATCATGCCTGGGAGGGTGGAGGGACAGCACAGGAGAGGAAGGCCCTCTGTGAGGTGGATTGATTCAGTGACTGGGGTAATTGGGATGGTCGGAGGCAGTGCAATTGGCACAAGAGAGGGCAGGGTTTAGGGCTGTTGTACATAGGGTTATGAGTCACAAGAGACTCGATGGCACATAACAACAACAACATTATACAACTGTAGTTAATGTTATAAAAAATGTATAGACGATATCGAGTGAAAAAAAAAAACCCTCTAAAACAATCCAACTTAAAAGAGAGAGAGAGAGAGAGAGAGAGAGAGTGAGCGAGCAATTGAGATTTCTAACTCTTTGGGCCTGAGAACTAACAGACATCTCCTCAAAGAAAGACATGTTTTGTTTTGTTTATTTTTGGTTTCTGGGGTTTTTAAAAATTTTTAATTTTATTATTTTTTGTGTGTGTACCATCAAATCGGATCTGACAGGTACAGGAAGAGATTGCCCCACCTTCTCCAGCAGAGCATCAGGTGGATTCAAACCATTAACATAGTGCAGCTTCTTGCCACTAGGCTACCTGAGCTCCCCTGAAATATATGTTTTTATCATTCATTTCTTCTACATTTTCAAATCTAGAGTAAGAAGAAAATCATCTGTGCCACCCAACTGGTGCTTCCAGGTGTAAAATTACATTTTCATGCCAAGATACTAACTCTTCACTTCATTGCCCCTCTACCCTCTATCTCTTTTTGAGTTCTTTCTCCAGTGTCTTGGTGGGAAAAAATTGCACAAACAGGTGTGCCTCTCACAAATTTATACTTTTTACATAATTTTTGGCTCTCTTTTGGGAAGGAAAAGGTTCTTTTGACATATATATGAATTACAATTTGAGGGAGTTATACAAAAACTTTCATTCTGTACTGACTTATTGCTGTTGAGCTTGAATCCACTCATGACTGATTTTCGATCTGGTTTTCAGAGGCTGTAAATCACACAGGAGGAGACGGGCCATTTTTTTCGAGTACAGCAACTGGCGGATTCAAACTGCCAGAGGGGTTTGATCTTTGTGTTAGGAGTGCAACTCCCTATGACTAAGCCCCCAGAAATCCCTTGAAAAAAAAATTTAGTAGCCATTTATTCATTCATAGATATCTTCCATAATAAGTGTTCTTAGAACGTCCTTATTATCATAACAATGTATGGATTTTACTTTAGTTAAGATTTGCATGGTTTCATTTCAGCATGTGTATATTCATATATGTACATGCATGTGGGTCATGTCCATTTCATGTGTCTGTTTCTTCTTGTTGTTTTCTGTCAAGACTGGTACCTTACATAATCCATACATTTCATATAATAGTACTTCTGTTAGGACCAAGAGGCAGTTGTCAGAACAGAGCAAGGAGACACTACATGGTTCAAAATAAAGAAGGGGGTTTGTCAGGGATGTATTCTGTCTCCATACCTTTTCAATCCGCATGCAGAACAGATCATCCGAGACTCTGGGCTATATGAAGAGGAATGTGGCATCAGGATTGATGGAAGAATCACCAATAACCTGCGTTATGCAGATGACACAACCCTGCTTGTTGAAACTGGGGAGGACCTGAAGCGCTTGCTGCAGAAGATCAAGGACTGCAGCCTCCTATATGGACTGAAGCTCAACATCAAGAAAGCAAAGATTCTCACCACTGGGCCAATTGGCAGCATCAGTATGGATGGTGAAGAGATTGAGATAGTTAACAGTTTTAATTTACTTGGCTCCACAGTCAACACTCTTGGTATCAGCAGCCAGGAAATCAAGAGATGAATTGAATTGGGAAAGTCGGCTGTGAGGGACCTTTCAAGAGTACTGAAAAGCAACAATGTCAGACTGGAGACTAAGGTGCGCCTGATCCAGGCTATAGTCTTCACAATTACGTGCTATGCATCGGAGAGTTGCACAGTGAATAGGGTTGATAGAAAGAGAATTGATGCCTTTGAGCTGCAGTGCTGTAAAGAAGTGTTGAATATACCATGCACTGCTAGGAGAACGAATAGGTTTGTCCTGGAGAAGGTGAAGCCAGAATGCTCCTTGGAGTCAAGGATTCTGAAACTTTGTCTGACATATTTTGGGCATGTTGCAAGGAGGGACTGGGCCTTGGAGAGGGACATCAGAGTGGAGGGGTGGCGAAGGAGAGGAAGACCTTTGATGAGATGGATCGATTCTGTGACTGGAGAGGTGGGAATAAGTGCGTTTGAGATGCCTAGGTTGGCACAGGATAGAAAAGCATATAGAGCTCTTGTACATAGGGTCACTATGAGTCACAAGCGACTCGATGGCACATAACAACAACAACAAACAACTTCTGTTAGCAGATCTGCAGGGAATTGCACGGGTAACACCAAAGCCAAGCCTCTCTCTGGTGGTTTGAATGGAATAGGATATCTGTGGGGAAAAGATGAAAATATGGGCAATCTTCTCTCAGGTGATGCATAGCCTTGGAAAAACCCACTGGCATCTCAGCTATGAGTCTGTCCTGACTCTATGGCAATGAGAGAATGAGAGAGAGGTGTGATTTCTGTCAAGATGTAAAATTTACATTCAGACAACACAACACATGCAAATTCAGAAATGAGTGAGCAGTTTTTCTAACATTAGTTTCTAGGTTTGCTCTGTTTGCTGTTCACTTGCCTGCAGGACACTGCTGTGCGGGACAGGTAATGTCTTGGTTGTGATCCCTGTGTAGACCATTTCCGCTTTCCCAGAGGTCACGCTCTAGGCCTCAGTGTCCACATCCAACTTCCACCTCCTTTTGGATTCACACTGGCATCATCTCTATGAATAAGGGTATATTCATGTTCCTGGCTTCCTCCCAAATGTCCTACGATTCTTGCCAGAGGAACTGAGAATAAATGAGGATCCATCTTCCTGGAAATTGTCTTATTTTTACCACTCTGAATGCTAATCCTCCGAGAACAGAAGACTGGAGTCTCACAGAGAGGAATGTGGTGAAGGGCCGTAAGAGAGAGCAGGAACTAAGTTCTAGCCCCGGCCTGCCATGCAGATGGTTCCCTATGGAAACCACAGCAGATCCCGGTGCTTCCATCAGGCTGGGCACAGAGTGGCTGCTCAGTAAATATTTGCTAAACAAAATGAATGAATCCTCCCATGTGTCTTTGGACAAACCAGTTAACTTCCCCAGACTTCAATTTCCTTCTCTAGAAAACGAAATAACGGGCTAGAACGATCTCTGTTTTTCCTCTCAGCTTGAGGGTTCTTTGATTTGAGAGAGAATTTTCTAAATTTAACTCATCACTTCTATGTCAGCATGTTCTGGGTAGGGAAAAAATCCAAGAGAACTGTTTTTAAAATTTAACTTCCCGGAGAAAGAAAATTGTTTTTCTCCTTAGAGTAACACTTAGGAGAGGGGGCAGGGTAGGGAAGAGGAGCAGAAGCCTGGGGGGATTAGTCATCAGCCGAGAACAAGAGTCTGTGGATGATGATTGCTCGTCACCATCTCGGGTAAACTTGTAGAACATTAAGAATATCTTGGCAAATAAAACGAGGAAATGCTCCATTAAAAAACCCCATTAGAAAAAAAATCAACAACCGCTCAGTTTTTCAGAGAGACTCATGCATATTTAGGAACCCTGGTGATGCCGTGCATAAATACTAGGCTGCTAACTGAAAGGTTGGCAGTTCTAACCTACCATCTGCTGTGTGGGAGAAAGATGTGGCAGTCTGGTTCCTCCAAGATGAAATCAAAAGCAAACTTGTTAATTGTACCGCCCTTGGGACTCTTAAAGAAAACAACAGTAGCAAATCAAATTTATCCAGGTGATGCCAATTCACAGCCACCCTATTGGTTGCTTGGAAACACTATGAAATGCTGTACTCTGTCCTCTAAATTCATCATGAGTTGGAATCAATTTGAGAGTTAAGGATCTTGAAAAGAAAAGAACTGGTTTATTTCTTTTTAATTTAAGAGACTCTGACTGGTATCATTAGTCAGTACTCACTGCTAACTGAAAAACTGCTGGTTTGAATTCTCAAGAGGGATTTCAGAAAAGACAGGTCAGCTTGGAAATCCACTGGAGCTTCTCTCTCTCCTCTGCACACACAGGGCAGTGAGGTCAACTCATTCAGGGACAAAGAATGAACAACATGCATAATTAAAAGTCCAGGATGCCTTTTACAGTTTTTTAAAAAATAAAGAAATCATACAGGATTTAGGTCAATTTGTGCTTAAACAGAAAAAAATTAAAAAGGAAATCTGTGATAGGCAATGCTTTCCTTCTCTGATAAGTCAATTGTTCTGTGAACTACTGGGTAGCTCAGAACTACTGCCACCTTAGAACAGAACAATGAGGCAGCCTGTTTTGGTCCTGTTTTACAGCTGGGCCATTTCCGGTAGAGGCAGGTTTGGTATAAAATGAAATATGCTTATAGTGTTACTCAAAAGGGTATTTTCACTTCTGGAGAAGGGTGTGTTCTTATCACCAAACCCTAAGAAAAATACAACAGAGGTAGGAGTAAAGCTACCTGAGAGCCTGATGTCAGCATTATCCTTTAATGCTTAATTATAAGCGTTTTCAGTATTTAAAAGCTAAAGGATAAAGCATAGAATTTTACTGGGATGATAATGAAGATAAATCAGAGCTTGTGTCAAGGGTGGGGGACTGGTGATAGGAGACTAGACCTGGATTGGGAAGAGAGACTTCATTTGCACATAATATACTTTTTCTGTATTTGAATTGTTTAGAACTATTTGCATGCATTATATTTTCAGCTTTAAATGTTTAAAAGGCTGTAAATCATTACTCAAGAGGGCAGGAGAAAATTTAGTTTAAAAATATGGACCAAATTGTAAGTAGGCTAATAAACAATAAAATGGTGTAAAAGAAGAGTTGAAAGAAACTGTAATGGCACAGGGAAATCATTACTAGAACAGGAGTCAAGGAGGACTCTGTCACTGGCTATTGTCACTGTGATGTTGACAGATTCTGTCCCCTTTTCAGGCCTCAACTGTTTCATGGAGTTGATCTAGGCCAGTGGATCTCCATCCTGGCTGCTTAGCAAAATAATAGGAAAAATTTAGAGTGATCTGGACCACGCTTCTCATATGTTCTGATTTAGTTGATCTGAAACCCTAGTCTAGTAATTTCTTCATTATTTCTCCTCTATAGAGAGTTTTTTAATGGCATCCCTGCCCCAGTCACCCAACCCTATGACATTTAAATACTCGAGATAAAATGAATGGGCTGCTTTTGTATCTGTGCTTCATACATAAAAAGAATAGGGTAGGTTGTGGGTTTGTTGTTGTTTTTTTTTAATCCTTGTTGAGAATTCAAAGTTTAGATGAACTTTGAGGTTCCATTAAAATTTAATAATTGTGGTGAGCTCTGGTAGCCTAGTGGCAAGAAGTTGCACTGTAATCCCAGAGGTGAGCAGTTTGAATACACCGGATGCTGTGCTGGAGAAGGAGGGACAATCTCCTCCTGTACCAGTCAGATCCAATTTGACAGTACACACAAAAATAATCATTAAAAAAGAAATAAAAAAATATAAAAATTTATTAATTGTGTAACACTGAACTTATGTGAAATAATGGTTAAGAGAAATGAGAGAGATAATATAGTGCAGTGCTAATTTCAACATCTTCTTGCCTAGGTTTTAATATTTAGCCCACAACACCTACTACATGAACATCCCTTGACAGTTCAAGTCATCATACATGATGAAAAAGTGGAAGGGGGACGGATTTTTTGATAAATATAGAGAAGATTGATGTGCCCTGTTATTTATGAGAACTTCCTTTGTGAAAGAAAGTGGATAGCTGCCTTGTAGAGTAGAAATCTGTCCAACACTGGGAGGGATCAAGCAGAGGCCAGATGCAATAGGAAAGTCTACAGTTTGAACTAAATAACTTCTAAAGGCCCTTTCAAATTGGTAAGTAATTTGAATAAAGGTACATCTATGTCCCCTCTCTGGGACTCCCTTAAAAGGTGGTTGTATATGGAGTGGTGCTAATTGGTATTACTAATATTCATTAGTGAACTCTGGTTGCTGAGTGGTAAGGAATTGGGCTCCTAACCCAATGGTACATGCTGTTTGAATCCACCAGTTTCTCCATGGGAGAAAGATGAGCAATCTCCTCCCATATGATTTATTGCCTCCGAAAACCTGCTGAAGGGTCAGCTATGGGTTGGTACTGACATGATGGCCCACTACCACCACCACCACAGCAATGATATTCACTAGCGAGCTCTGATGGCCTCATGGTATGCAGTTGTGTTAATAGCCCAAAGGCATGTTGTCGAATCCACTAGCTGCTCCAAGACAGAAAGGTGGACAGTCTCCTCTTGTGCGATTTATAGCCTCTGAAAACCCACTTAGGAGTTCATTTATTGTGGTCAAGTTTTTGGTCACAATAAACTCAGTCAAGTTTTGGTTTGACACCAATGGACAACAACAGCACTCATTACCAGTCAATCATTTTGCTCTAGAGAGGGCACGTGGTCAAGCATCTTTCTTCTAATATTAGCTTTTACCTGAGATAGTAAGTTTCCTTTTTAAATTTTTTAAAAATTATTTATTATTTTTGTGTGTGTACCGTCAAATCGGATCTGACTGGTACAGGAGGAGATTGTCCCTCCTTCTCCAGCAGAGAATCTGGTGGATTTGAACTGCATACCTCCGGGATTGCAGTACAGCTTCTTGCCACTAGGCCACCAGAGATACTCAGTTTCTAATAAAAAAGTTGTAGGCTTTGGTTTACTTAGACTCACCTTGGAAGAAAAGTCTGGAGATCTTCTTCTTTTCATTTTAACCAAAGTTTACAGAAAAAGTGGATCTTCATTCATTGTTGCATATTTTACTCCCTCCCCTCCTTCTCTCCTCTCCAAGTTTACTTTTAAAAAAAAATTATTAATCATTCACTGTTGCACAGTTTCCTCCCTCCTTCCCTCCCCTCCCCTGGAGATCCCTTCTGAATAAGCAGCCATTGACAACTATGGGGATCAAAGTTCTCCTGTGACAGACATGGGGTCAACCAAGAGTTGGAATTGACTGACAGTAGGTTGAGTGGGCTGCTAACTGAAAAGGTGGTGGGAGATGAAGCAGTGTTTTCCAATTTAGATTTATCACCCTAGAAACCCAGTGGAGGGTCAGCATTGGTTTGATAGCTGTGGGTTTGGGTTATGGTTTAGTTCTGGAAGTCATAGGGCTTTCTGGTGGCCTTGTGTACAAAACTGCGCTGCAGCCCCAAAGGAATCCACCAGCTGCCCTGCAGGAGAAGGATGGATAATCTCCTCCTGTGCGATTTACTGTTTCCGAAAACCCCCTGTGGGGGTCAGCTATGGGTTGGTTCCGACTTGACAGTACAAAACAACAACTGGTAGCCATATTCCATTTGTATTTGGGTTATTTATATATGTGCCTGTGGTCCTCATATTAAAAAAAGGGGCATGGGAAAAGGGTGACTGCTACCTGTCTTGTGGGCAAGACACATAGCACTAATAACTCCAAAAGCTTGGACTGATTCCCAGTAAGATGCTTAAATTAAGCTTGTTCATTCTAAGGGAACCTCTTACATGTTGTTTTGACTTCTCAAAATCGCATGTGAGTGTTTTAACAATAACAACAACAGCAAAAGCTCAGCATAGCTGAAGAGTTCTCTATGTGCATTTGGAGATACACAGGGCCCTAATTTCAAATATCAGATTTTATGTGGGACACACAGGGTCTGTCACTTGCGGTCATCAATGTTATGGGCTGGCACTTCTTTTCTCTTGTGGCTGAGCAGTGGTTCTACCTTCTTCACCTCATTTTCATCTCAGAGCTCTGGTCAAAATATTTTTCAGTCTAAAGTGGAAGTTTCCAAAGCCACCAGAGAGAGTGAGATGTAGATATAGCATGCCAGCGTGTCAAATATAAGATAATAAATAAATGCCAACAATAGTAAAGCTGATTGCTCAGGTAAGCACGTGTACCCTAAGCATATTGCAAATAGTTGGAAAGCCAGATAAAAAACAACCAACCAACCAATCAACCACACCAAAAAATGAAAAAGAACCCACAACAACCAAAAAGCAGCAACTGAAAAAACATCTGAAAACCTGTAACCCCAAACCAGCTATGGTCAAGTCAGCTTTTACTCATGCCAGCCCCATGGGCGTGGGGTAGAGCTGCAAGCCAGAGGATTTCCAATGCTGTGATTTTTAGAAGCAGAGAGTTTGGCCTTTCTTACCCATGTGCCTCTGCCTAGGTTCAAACCATCAACTTTTGATTAGTAGCGAGTTCTTAACCAGTTGTGTCATCTGCTGTTTTTATGTGCCATCGAGTCACCTGTGACTTGTCGGGACCCTGGGTGCAACAGCTCTGAACTTTGCCCTATTCAGTGCCAATTTCACTGCCTTTGTCACACCTACCACTATTATCCAAACACCTACCACTATTATCCAAGTCACTGTACTGTTCCATCTCATTCAGGGTCTTCCTCTCTCACTGTCCCTCCACTCTTCTGAGCATGATGTCCTTCTCCAAGGATGGGTTCCTCCTTGCAACATGCCTAAAGTATGTAAGACAGAGCTAGGAACTCTAATAGTATTAATCAAAACAAACAAAAACTCTCAAACGAACCCCCAGGACTATTATTATGGAGTCAGTTCTGATTCTGTCCTTCTAGGCAGAGAGGCACTGTCCCATAGAGTTTCCAGGGCTGCAATATTTCCAGAGGCAGAACACCATGCCTTTCTTCCCCTTATCCCCCACAGAGTGGTTGGTGGGTTTGAACTGTTAACCTTTTGGTTAGCGTCTGAACACATAAGGTTTCTTCTAGTAATATGGAACATCGGAAAAGGTAGGAGTGATTTCTGAACTTTGGTATCAGAAGTACTCAGGAATTCAGGAATAAATTTACCTGCATATACAGGAATTATGGCACATCATGCTTGGGAAGGTGGAGGGATAGTGAAAGAGGAAGACTCTCAACAAGATGGATTGACACAGTGATTGTAGCAATGAGCTCTAAGTGTGTCAGAGATTGTGAGGACGGCACAGAATAGGATAGGGTTCAGATCTGTTGTTTGCAGGGTTGCTATGAGTTGTACTTGACTTGAAGGCACCTAACGATAACAAGAAGAGGCTAAATAAATAGAAACAGTAAATTGAGTTCAGCTATTCAGGAGAAAGCTGGGATGTAATTTCTTCTACAAATTTTGATCCTGCAAGCCACTGCTTTTGGAGCTGTTTCTTTGACTAGAGTTACAGAGGAAAATGATATGTGATTGCTGAAAGGTTCTTGGAACTTTTTATAGCCTACGGATACAAAGAGTTTCAGTGCTCATAGTGAAAGCTAATAGTGACTTTATGGCAACATCTAGGAAATGTAGGCATGCAGGGGACTAGAGGTGACTGGAAAGTTGGGGGAGTCTACTCTGGTGAACATGCTGGAACCACCTACGTGGATGTCCATTATTGCAGCACAATGATTGAGAGGCCAGTGGGGAGGGAATGCCACCTGCAGAACCAATAGTTAGAGTTATTTATTGACATATTACTTTATAGTTATTACTTATTTGGTACAGATGGATTTTGACTCTACCACACAGAAAGCTTTTAAATATTTGACACCCCTCTTTCCAAAATTCAGGTAGATTAACACAGATGAGGCTAACATGATAATTTGTTTTGCACAAAGAATTCAGAGGATGCCATTTTTTTTTTTTTACCATAGCGGTTCACGCTTATGAACTTGGAAATGGTATTAGAGAAGCCGTGTGGTTTTTTTAATGAACTTCATGTTAGAATTGAAAACTCCAAAGGCACAAATTGGCTTCTTAGTATTGTTTATGCTCTCGGCCATTCCAAAGGTCCAAGGCTAGGATACAGTTTGCTAAACTATAATGCCACTCTCTTTGGTTACACTGACAGATTTTGCATTTAGAGAGGCAAACAATATTCATGGCATTCAGCCTCTTTCAACACCAAAAAAACAGTTAAACCATGTTACATCTTCAGACTACTGAATGAGCTATATGTGTGACTCCAATTTGAGTTTTGATGCCATCACTATTATTGGAGAAAAATATTTTTCCTTACTGGAAAGTTGTTTTGGTGGAAGCTTTTCGTGATATAAAACAGTAGCAATAATTACTTTTCCTTTTGGCCTACTATGTCATTAGGCATTCACTTGGACCAGAAAGAATTTTTTTGTTGTTGTTTTACTGTGGTGTTTTTTAAAATAATGGCAAGTACTGGTAAATTGGTAATTTAAAATGTCAGTTACACCACCACAACACATTCTCTGGACCACTCCTACTCTGTGAAATAATCTTATACTCCAATTTTCTAACCCTCTTACCTCCAAACCTACTTCTTTGTGAATAAACAATATTTGCTATGTGATAAGAGAGGACAGTTTATGTTTTTCAGTTATTCCAAATCAAGAAATAGATAGGAACTGGACCTAAAATGCATACATGATATGGACTACTACTCCGAAATGGTCCTACTACTTCTTCCAAAGATTTATTATTACTGTTATTGTTTTTATATACTATCAAGTTGGACCTGACTCATAGCTGACTCTCTAGTAGGTTTTCAGACACTTGAAATCACACAGCAGATTGCCCATCTTCAGTGGCAGCTGGTGGATTCAAACTGCATGCCTTTGGGTTGGCAGTGCAGTGTGCTACCATTAAGCGACCAGAGCTGTTGTTAACACTGTCAAGTCTACTTTGGCTCCACAGGACCTTATGTATAACAGAACCAAACATTGCCTGGTGTTACTTCCTCCTCTTTGTTTGGCTCTTGCACTAATTTGTTGAAAGTCTCCCGGGCCTTCATTGTTCCTCTACTTCGACAAATCTAATGTCTTTCTCTAATGATTGATTTGTCCTGATTATGTGTACAAAAGAAAAGTAAAAGAGTGGGACAATATTCCATTGTGATCCATAAGAAAAAAATCCTGGCTAAATTTTGAAAGGGAAGCACCAGTTCTTTCTTCCTAGTCATCCCCAGTCTGGAAGTTCAGTGACACCTGTTTACATGAGTGATTGCTGATACTTGAAATACTGATAGCATAGTTTTCAACATCATAACAATCAGTGTGCCTGTGATATATTATACAATTATGTCACTAAAATTCTGGAAACCAAAAGCAAATTGGATTTCTAGAGATGATAAAACTAAAGGAGTGAACCAAATCATGTCAGTTTAATAAATATTTATTTTGCCTAGCATACTGTTAAATAAATATCCTAAAAGAAGGCAGCAAAATTTATCTGTGGGCCATAGATGAATGATTATGAAATCTATAGGCAGATTTTAAATAAAATTTATCAATTAAAAGTATCCAATATTATTAAATTGTAACCTGACACCAGCACTTCTACTATATAAATTGTTGTTGTTGTCAGAACGAAACCATAGCTGACTCTAAGGTGGGTTTTCAGAGGCAGTTAACCACATGAGGGGTTGATCCCTCAGAGCAACTGGTGGATTTGAACTGTGTGCCTTTGGTATTATAGCAGAGCTTCTTGCCACTATGCCACCAGAGTAACGTGATTTCTTCCTTTAGGTTTTTATCTCTCTCTCTGTATCTATCTATCTATCTATCTGTCTACGGAGAAGGATGGGCAATTTCCTCCCATGTAACTGCCTCTGAAAACCCACTGAAGGGTGAGCTATGATTTGATGGCACACAACAACATATGTGTACATATGTTGTTGTTGTTGTTATGTGTCATCGGGTCACTTGCGACTCATAGCGACCCTATGTACAAGAGCTCTAAATGCTGTTCTATCCTGCGCCAACCTCGCTGTCTCAAACACATTCATTCCCACCACTCCACTCACAGAATCGATCCATCTCACTGAGGGTCTCCCTCTCCTGCACCGTCCCTCCACTCTCCCAAACATGATGTCCCTCTCCAAGGACCAGTCCCTCCTTGCAACATACCCAAAGTATGTCAGACGAAGCTTCAGAATCCTTGACTCCAGGGAACATTCTGGCTTCACCCTCTCCAAGACAAACCTGCTTGTTCTCCTAGCAGTCCATGGTATATTCAACACTCTTCTCCGGCATCAATTCTTTTTTCTATCATCTCTATTCATATATGTATGATATATTTGGAAGCAGGAGTGGTATCCTCTTCTTAAATAGCATGCCTCTGGAAACTCTAGGAACTTTGATAAATGTCGATAGTTGTAGAGGGACTTCAGGCCTTTTGTTCATAGGGTCTCTACGAGTCATGCTCAACTCAAAGGCAATCAACAACAACAACATATATACACATATACATAAACATATAGAAATTGAAACTTTGGAAGAAAAGGGGAAAGCCAGTTATGGTGGCCTAATGGTTAAAGAATTGTGCTGCCAATCCAAAGGTACAAGGCTCAAATTCACCAGCTGCTCCTAGGGAGAAAGATAAGCAATCTCCTTCCATGCAATTAACTTCTGAAAATCTGCCAGAGAGTCAGCTATGAGTTCTGACTGGACCTCACAAAACGACAAGAAAACAACAACGTAGAAATGTTTGTATCCCATAACTGTGTGCCAAAGGTAAGCATCATCTTGTTTTGATCTAGTCTGAATTCCTGGTGTCCACTTCTGTATTCACCTTGGGTCTGATGTAGTTCCAATCTTCCAATTTACAAGCTTTGTCTTTTGCTGATAAAATAACTCCTGATGGCTCGCCATGCCCCGAGTGACCGTGTTCTACCCGCTGCACGGCTGCCGCGTGGTCCTGCTCTGCCTGCGCGCCCGTCACCGCCTCGCCCACTCGGACTCCCGCCACCAGCCCGCGTCGGGTGTGGTGAGTGTGGCCCTGCTCCGAGGCGGCCAGGAGCGCGAGGTGGTGGCGGGGCAGCCCCGGTGCGATGGCCAGGGCCGCGGGGCCCACGCCGTGACCAGGCTGTCGGCTCCCCGTCCGGAGGCCG
>NW_006399788.1:12909445-12920315 GCF_000299155.1 Elephantulus edwardii | reverse complement strand
CTCCCCGTCCGGAGGCCGACGCGGGGCGAGAGGCTGGGCCGCCGTCGGAGGACGGGCCGGGCAGCGCGCGTCCCCGCGGAGGGCACGGTCCTGACCCAAAGGCCGAGGGGTAGAGCGTCCCTGTGGCCACCGTGAGTCCAAGTGCACCCGGGGGGGACCTGGTCACAGCTGGAGATCGCCGTGGGCCTGGTGGTGATCTTCACGACCCTCCTGATGCCACCCGCCTGGGTGCTGAGCAACCTGCACCAGAACCCCAGCCAGTGAGCCAGACGCAGCCCCGAGAGCCTTCCAGAGCCTTCCAGAGCCCAGCTGTGCCTTCCCGAAAATGAGAGAACCTGCCAAGAGGCCGACTGAGGCACCCTCCCACCTATGCCGCTTCATACCCAATGTTTCTAGTTGAATATTTTCACTACTTCTAGGCTTTAGGGAGATGAACAGAATATTGTTTAAAAGTGTTTTGCAGAAAATGTTCAATAAAATTAAAGCATTTAAAAAAACAAACAAACAAAAACTCCTGATGGAGACACTCCCAAGCCACACCTCCACAACCCATCTCACCTTTGGAGTGCTGAGAGGCAGTGGAACAAGAGCTCAGCCCTGAATAGCTTGAGAGCATCTCAAGAGCAGGAAGCAAGGAAGGAGGCGTTTCATACGGGAGGAATGATCTCAGGGAAGAAATACAATGGAAAATGTGAAGGGTATTTGGGAGACTATGCGTTGGCCAGTTTTCCTGGAACAGATGGTCTGCAGTGGGGAGTACTGAAGTGAGGTGGATAAGGAGCTCAGAGTTCTACAGACCGGGAACCTTCTGAAGGTCAGACCAAGCAATTAAATTCAACTCCTTTAAGACTCAGAGGCACGGAGAGGCTCACGGAACTGAGCCTCAACTTCTGGTACTGCCAAAAAATACTCTAAATAAACTTGAAGGAAAAGAAGGAAGCATTTGTGGCTGCCATGCATTTATCTCTCCTAGTTATGTCATCTATTTACAATTTTGTAGTTGGGCTCTTTGGGAAGAAAATGGGCTACAGTCTGGTATATTAACTCAGTTTTCCTGTAATATGAGACTAACTCTTATTGGACTATACTCATATCATCCTCGACTCAGAGAGGGTAAGAAAGGATCTTAACGCCTTCATGTTCCATGCTTATGAACCTGTAATATCCAGCCAGGGGACAACTGTCCTGCTCTTGAATACATCCAAGACTGGGTGACTGTCTCAGAGAAAATGGTTACTTTCATTCATTATAGCTAGCTCAACCTCCTCAAAGTTACTGAGAGGGGCTTTAATCCTTTTCCACAAGAATGCCAGTTGCCACCAAGCTTTCTGTGCTCTTTCCTTCTCTTCTTTTTGGAATATCCTTAGCCCCTTGAAACATTTCTTATGAGATATGACTTTGAATAACTTTCTTTATTAAAAAATGATACTTCATAGGTGTTGTTATTGTTTGTGCTGTTGAATCAGAACTGACTCTCTAGCAGGTTTTCAGAGGTTGTAAATCACGTGGGAGGAAATTGCCCATCTTTCTTCTTTGGATGGCTGGTAGATTTGAATTGTATGTCTTTGGGTTGGCAGTGCAACTCTAACTACTCGACCATTGCTGTTGTGTATTGTTGAGTTGGAACAGAACCATAGCTGACCCTCCAGTGAGTTTTCAGAGGCAATACTCACATGGATGAAAGTTCCCATTCTTTTGGTTTTCTTTCTTTCTTCCCCTCCCTTCCACCCCCAATACTTCATCCATGGAATAACTGGTGGATTTGAACCTCATGCTTTTGGGCCTCATGCAGCTTCTTGCCACTAGACCACCATAGCTTCTGTTGTTGTTGTGACGTGCCATCCAGTTGGCTGAGACTCATAGTGCCCTTATATACAATAGCTCTGAACGTGTCCCTATTCTCAGCCAGTCTCACTGACTCTGACAAACCAAATTCTATTGCTCTAGTTACTATGTTAATCCATCTCATCTGGCATCTTCTTCTCATGCACTGCCTCTCCACCCTTCCAAGCATGATGTCCTTCTTAAAGGACTAGTCCCTTCTGGCCATGTGCCAAAGGTATATGAGATGGAACTTCAAAATCCTAGTCTCCAAGGAGAAACTTTGTTTCACTTCTCCAAAAGAGACTTACTTGTTTTCTTAGTGATCCATGGTATTTTCAGAGTCTTCTCTAGCACCACAACTCAAAGGCATCAATTTTTCTGTCATCCTTAGTCCTTGTCCAGCACTCTGATGCATAGCAAGTAATTGCAAAGACCATAGCCTGGATCAAGGGCACTTTAGTCTCTAGACTGACATGATTGCTCTTTAGCACTTTGGCGATGTCCCTGACAGCAACTTCCCCAGTGCAATTCATCTTTTGATTATCCTGACTGCTTGTGTCAAGAGTGTTGATTGTGGAGCAAAATGCTTCTCTGTCAGATACTGTTCTAAAGTGGAGCATTGAAGTTAAGACAGACTAGGACTAGACCATCCACTTCCAAAATAACAGGCCTTCAAAAACCCTGTGTACATTTCTTTAGATTCTTTATTGTGTCTTGCAGAAATGTTCTGTAGTTTTCTTTGTATAGGTCTTTTGTATCTTTAGTTACGTTCACTCCCACATATCTTAATTTGTGGTTGGCTATTATAAATGGTATTGCTTTCTTGGTTTCCTTCTCTGAGTTCTCTTTGTTACTCTAGAGGAATTCCACGGAGTTTTGGATCTTAATCTTGTATCCTGCCACTCTGCTAAACTGATCTACTAACTCTAACAGTCTTTGGGGTTTCCTGTGTACACTATCATATCATCTGCATGAAGCAACAATTTAACCATCTCTTTGCTGATCAAGATAACAAGCATTTCCAATACAATATTGAACAGCAGTGGCAACAGTGGACATCCTTGTCTGGTCCCTATTTGCAAGGAAATTGCTTTTAGTCTTTCTTCATTGAAAATGATATTGGCTCTTGGTTTTGCATGTATAATTTTCACTATGTTGAGGAAATTCCCTTCTTTTCCAATTTTGCTGAGTGTCTTAATCAGGAAGGCGTGTTGGATTTTGTCAAATTACTTTTCTGCATCAATTGCTAGGATTGTGTGGTTCTTGTTATTTGTTTTGCTAATAGGGTATATTATACTGATTGTTTTTCTTACGTTGAACCATCCTTATATAATTCTTATGAATCCCACTTGGTCATGATGAATTATTTTTTTAATGTGCTTTTGAATTCTATTGGCTAGGATTTTGTTAAGGATTTTTGCATCTATGTTCATGAGAGATACTGATCTGTAGTTTTCTTCTTGGTAATACCTTTGCGTGGTTTTGGTATTAGGGTTCTGCTTGCTTCACAGAATGTCTCTGGGAGTGTTCTTTCTTTTTCTATATTTTGAAATAACTTAAGTAGAATTGGTGATAAATCTTCTCTGAATGTTTGGTAGAATTCAGCTGTGACGCTATCTGGTCTAGGACTTTTTTTGTGGGGAAATCTTTTTATGACCTGCTCAGTTTCTTCTTTTGTGATGGATCTATTCAGGTGTTCTACATCTGACCATGTCAATCAGGGCATGGCATGAGTTTCAAGGAATTTGTCCATTTCTTCTAAGTTTTCAAATTCATTCAAGTATGTTGTTGCTATGTGCCATTGAGTTGCTTGCGACTCATAGCGACCCTATGTACAACAGCCCTAAACTCTTCTCTGTCCTGTGCCAATCGCACTATCTCTGACACTCCCATCCTGATTATTCCAGTCACTGAATCAATCCACTTCATAGAGGGCCTTCCCCTCCTGTGCTGTCCCTCCAACCTCCCAAGCATGACATCCCTCTCTAAGGACCAGTCTCTCCTCACAACATATCCAAACTATGTTAGATGGAGCCTCAGAATCCTTGCCTCCAAGGAGCCACTCGGTTTAACCCTTTCCAGGATGAATCTGTTTGTTTTCCTAGCAGTCCATGGTACTCTCAATACTCTTCTCCAGCACCACAGCTCAAAGGCATCAATTCTCCTTCTATTCTCCCTAATCATTGTCCAACTCTCTGATGCATAACAAGTGATTGTGAAGACCATGGCCTGTATGTATCAGACACACCTTAGTCTCCAGAGAGACACCATTGTTCTTCAGTACTTTGGAGAGGTCTCTAACAGCAGACTTTCCCATGGCAATGCGCCTCTCAATTTCCTGGCTACTGGTGCCGAGAGTGTTGACTGTGGAGCCAAGCAAACTAAAGCTGTGAATAATTTCAAGCTCTTCACCATCCATCCTGATGTTGCCTATTGGCCCAGTGGTGAGAATCTTTGTCTTCTTGACATTGAACCTCAATCCACATTGGAGGCTGCAGTCCTTGATCCTCTGCTGCAAGTGCTTTAGGTCCTCCTCTGTTTTAGCAAGCAGGGTTGTGTCATCTGCATAACGCAGATTGTTGATAGATCTTCCACCAATCTTGACCACACATTTCTCCTCTTAGAGCCCAGCCTCCCAGAAAATCTGTTCTGCATACGAATTGAAAAGGTATGGAGATAGGACACATCCCTGGCATACACCTTTCCCAATTTTGAACCATGCAGTGTTTCCTTGCTCTGTTCTGATGATTGCCTCCTGGTCCAAGTATAGGCTTCACATTAGCACCATAAAGAGTTCTGGGATTCCCATTCTTCTCAGAGTCAGCCACAGTTTGTTATGATCCACACAGTCAAAAATCTTGGCATAATCAATGAAACACAGACATTCCTCTGGTATTTCCTGCTTTCAGCTAAGATCCATCTAACATCAGCTACAATATCTCTAGTACCACGACTCCTTCTAAACCCAGCCTGGACTTCTGGCAGTTCTCTGCTGATGTGCTGTTCCAGTCATTTTTGGATAATCTTCAGTAGAATCTTGCTTGCATGTGAAATCAATGATATTGTTCTATAGTTTCCACACTCTGTTGGGTCACCCTTATTTGGGATGGGAACAAATATAGATCTCTTCCAGTCAGTTAGCTAAGTGGTTGTTCTCCAGGTTTCTTGGCACAACTTGGTGAGCATGTCCAGGGCAGCATCTGTTAGCTGAAATATCTCAGTTGGTATACTGTCTATTCCTGGGGCCTTATTGTTTGCCATTTCCTTCAAAGCAGCCTGAACTTCTTCCTTCATCACCATAGGCTCTTGCTCATATGTTGTTTCATGAAATTCTTCTGTGTCTGCCAATTCCTTTTGATACAGTAACTCAGTATAATGTTCTTTTAATACTTCCTGAATTATTTAACATTCTGCCTAAAGCATCCTTGATTATAGCAACTCCAGGTTTGGATTTGTTCTTCAGTTCCTTGAGCTTAAGAAATGCTGAGCAAGTTTGGCCCTTTTGATTTTCTGACTCCAACTCCTTGCACATTTCATTGTAGTATTTTACTTTGTCATCCTGTGCTGCCTTTGGAAATCTTCTATTCAACTCTTTAGGATCTTGAATTCTTCCTCTGCTTTGGCTTCTCTGTGCTCCAGTGCAATTTTCAGAGTCTCTTCTGACATCCATTTTAGTCTTCTCTTCCTCTTCCTCTTCTGTCTTTGCAATGACCATTTGCACTCTTCAAAGGTGATACCCTTGATATCCTCCAACAGCTTGTCTGGTCTTCGCTCATTAGTGTTTAAGGCCTCAAACCTGTTACTGAGATGGTTCTGAAATTCAGGTGGGATAGTCTCAAAGTCGTATTTTGGTTCCTGTGGATTTGGCTTAATTTTTCTCAACTTCAGCTTGAACTTGCATATGACTAGTTGGTGGTCTGTTCCACATTCAGCTCCTGGCATAGTTTTCACAGCTGATATTCAGCTTCTCCAGCGGTTCTTTACGCAGATGTAATCGATCTGGTTCCTATGCATACCATCAGGTGAGATCCATGTATATAAACTGCATATGTCTCTTAAAAAACATATTTGTTATGGATAAGTCATTGTGCAAAATTCAATCATATAGATTTCATTTCCTCTAAGTCTGTTGTGATGTCACCTCTATCATTCCTTAATCTAGTTATTTGTGTCTTTTCCTTTTTTCTTTTGCTGAGTTTGCCACCACAATGGAATGGATTGAGAAATTATGGTACATTTGCACAAGGGAATTCTATGCAGCCTGCAGGAGCAATGATTTTGTAAATTACTACCTAACATTGGAGGGACTGTAGAGCATTATGCTAGGTGAACTTTCTCAGTCTGATATAGACAAATACTGTATAGGACCATTATTGTAGAGCATGTATGAAGATCCAAGGAGGGGAGTTAAGACATTGCACAATTTGATGGGTAGAGGTAGGGATTGGTAAAGGAAAGGAGAAAGGTCCAGTGTGAAAAACAATGTATATGAACTTTATGAATTTTATATGTGAAATAAAATAATAAAAAAAAAACCCTGTGTAATATGTTGTTGTTATTGTTGTATAGCATCTAGTCAGATCAAACCTATAGCTGATCTTCTGCTGGGTTTCCAGAGAGACATTTAATCACATAGGAGGAGATTGTCCAACCTTCTCCAGAAGAACAGCTTATGGATTAGAAACCTGTGCCTTTGGGATTGCAGTTTAGCTTCTTGCCATCAGGCCACCGGCACTCTCTTTGTGTACAATGTTGTTGTTAGGTGCCATTGAGTCCCCTGTGATCCATAGCGACCCTATGTAAAACAGCTCTGAAGCCTGCCCTGTCCTAAACCAGTCTCACTGATTCAAACACACCAATCGCCATTGCCCCAGTTACTGTATAAATACATCTCATCCAGGGTCTTCCTCTCCTGTGCCTTCACTCCACCCTTCTGTGCATGATGTCCTTTTCCAAGAACTGGTCCCTTGTGGTCATGTGCCCAAAGTATGTAAGACGGAGCTTCAAAATCCAAGCCTCCAAGGAGAAACTTAGTTTTACCCTCTTGGTCTATTTGTTTTTATGGTGGTCTTTTCCAGCACAATTTGATGGCATCAATTCTTCTTCTGTCATCCTTAGTCATTGGTTCAGAATCAAGGTTGTATCATCTGCATAACATAGGTTATTATATAATAGAGCTCCCTATTACAGTTCCCTAATTTATAGGTAAGGACATGATAATACAAATAAATATATATTTATGAGCTTATGTATATGTCAGTTTCATGATAGATGGAGAAGAGATTGAGATTTTTAGCAACTTCAGCTTGCATGGTTCCACAATCAATACTCATGGCCCCAGCAGTCAGGAAATCAAAAGACTATTACAATAGGAAAATCTGCTGTCAGAGATATCTCTAGAGTATTGAAGAGCAATGCTGTCAGTCTGGAGACTAAAATACACCTGATACAGGCCATAGTATTTGCAATTACTTGTTATGCATTAGAGAGTTTGACAAAGACTAAGGATGACAGAAGAAGAACCGATACCTCTGAATTGTGGTGCTGGAGAAGCGTGTTGAACATACTTCGGACTGCCAGGAAAACAAGTAGGTCAGTCCAGGAGAGGGTGAACTCAGAAGGTCAGAACAAGTAGGTCAGAACAGGAGAGGGTAAAGCTGCTCCCTGGAGGCAAGGATTTTGAAGTTTCATCTCACATACTTTGAGCATATGGCCAAGAAGGGCCAGTCTTTGGAGATGGACATCATTCTTGGAAAGGTGGAGGAACACCACAGGAGAAGATGACCCAGGATTATGAGATGGATTGACTCAGTGACTGGAAAAGTGGGACTGGATCTCTCAGAGATGATGAGACTGGCCCAGGATAGGTCAGGGTTCAGAGCTGTTGTACACAAGGTCTTTATGAGTTGCAGGTGACTTGATGGCACATAACAACAACAAAAACATACATGATTTAAAAAGGACAGCTTTGAAAAAGAATCCACATCTTACACCATACAGAAAAATCAACTCAAGGTTGATCAGAGACCCGGGAGTAGAGTCCCAAATCATAAAGTTCGTAAGAGACAAACTGGGATCAAGCTTAGACAGTGGCCTAGTTTATGGTATAAAGAGACTGCCAAATACAGCCAGGAATGCATAATCAAGAGAGGATAAAATTGATGAATGGAACCTTCTAAAGATTAAGTCCCTTTGCGTATCAGAAACATTTTCTAACAGAGTGAAAAGAAAACATACTGACTGGGAAAAAACCATTTGGCAATACCATTTCAGACAAGGGTCTCATATCAAAAGTTTACAGAATCTTATAGGGCCTTCCTAAGGAAAAGACTAATGACACAATTACAAAATGGGCAAAAGACATGGAAAGACTTTTTATAGAGAAAGATAGTCAAATGGCCAAAAGACACATGAAGAAATGCTCACAATCACTGGCAATAAGAGAGATGCAAATCGAAACTACAATGAGATACCATCTCATCCTAAAAGCAGTGGGAAAGTTAAACAGAATAGCAAGCAATAAATGTTGGAGAGGATGTGGAGAGATAGGAACTCTCATACACTGTTGGTTGGATTGTAAAATAGTACAACAACTCTGGAAGGCAGTTTGGTGTTTCCTCAAAAAGTTGAATATAGAAATTCCATATAACCTAGCTATTCCACTGCTTGGAATATACCCCAAGAAAATGAGAACTGAGGCACAAATGTAGATTTGTACACGAATGTTCAAAGCAGCATTATTCATCATGGCAAGAACATGAAAACAGCCTGAACGTCCAATCCCAAGCAAATGGATTGAGAAATTATGGTACATTCACATGATGGAATACCACACAGCATGCAGGAACAATGATTTTGTAAATCACTACCTAACTTGGGAGAAATCATAGAGCATTATGCTGAGTTAACTAACTAAATACTGTATAAGACCAATATTGTAGAAAAAGAAAGATAACTAGTAAAATGTGTATGAGGATTCAAAGGGGGAGTATAGGAGCAGAGGGGTGAGGATGAGTGGAGGTGGGGTGTGGGGTGGGGGTGTTTAATCAAACGGTTGCACAATTCAATGGGTGTAGGGAGGGGTGGGTTAAGGAAATGGGAAAGATCTGGTGTGAAAAACAATGTATAGGAACTTTGTAAGTAAACCAGTAGAGAATAAAAATTTTATTTAAAAAAACAGCTTTATGAGAGGATTTTTAGTAAATTTACCCAGTTGTGCAACATCATCACAATCTTATTTTAGGGCATTCTCTACCTCACAGCCCCCACCCGAGCATAAATTCTCCTTGTGCCCATTTACAGTCAGTTTCCATTTTCACCCCTAGCTCTCAGCAACCACTGATCTGCTTTCTGTGTCTCTTGCTTTTTAAAGTGTTGCTTTTTATACATGTATTTTTTCCCTCTATCAGCTGTCTGAGAGCTCACAGAAATTATAGAACATTCCTTTAAGAAACTGTTCCCGTAAAGTGGGAAATTTTGCCTTATAGAGGCAGAGAGGGTTAACAGAAAATCATGAATGAGTGCTCCATAATGGATTATTATAGAATGCACCATTTTAATCTCTAAAGAATCATCCAAATAGTAAAACCAGAGGCTCTTTCAAAATAACGCCCGAGGCTACTATCTAAATATAGAATATTGAATGGGCTATTGATCCAACCCAGCATGGCTCATCTTAAGCTTTTATGACTGGCCTGGAGTAATGGAATGAGGACATGATGGAGCACACGGGAGTCTTCTGCTCCGCTTCCTCATTTGTCTGCCGCCTCCAAGCTCAATCTTGCCTTTGTTCACATCCTCTTTTCCTGCAAGATCCAGCTCAGGACTTCACTGATTGTACACTGGAAAAATCCCCTACGTTCCAATAACACACATGTCAGCCACTCATGACACTGTCTATGATCTAGAAATGACTTGAGACTGCGCTTGAGACTTGCCATTAAACCCTCCATCAAACTAAAAAATTCAGACTCATTGTCATCAAGTTGGAACCCACATACAAAGGAACCTCCAGTGGGTTTCTTAGATTGTAAATTGCACAGGAGGAGATTGTCTATCTTTCTTCCTTGGAGCAACTGGTGAATTTGAACCTTCTGCCTTTGACTTGGCAGCACAACTCCCTAGCCTTTAGGCCACCTGAGCTCCTCATATCTCCCCTTAATACTCCTAAACTGTCTTGGAGGAATGGTTCATCTTAGTCCCTGAACTTTGACTTCTTCTTTTGAGCCTTTATAAGTATTTCTGTTTTTATTTTTTTCCTTCGTATTTCATAGTCCTTTGAGGGCTTTAAGATCTCTAGGTAGCCCAAAAGGTTTACACTTTACTACAAACCTAAACAAATTTGTACTTTGAACCTACCCAGAAGTGTTAAGGGAGAAAGGGCTAGTGATCTCTGTTCTTAAAGCTTATAGCCAAGAACACCTGTTATGGAATTCTATTCTGTAACATATAAGGTGACCATGATTCAGAATCAGCTCAAATGCAACTTTTTGTTTTGTTTTGTTTTGCTTATTTACTGCTTTTATTAGTGATTTAGAGGAACCAATGCAAAATTAATGTGTTTTATGAATAATATATGGTAGTTTTCTCAGCACTAATCAAGTATGTCCCTTGTTGAACAATAAACCACCTTGAATTTTCCAATAAGCATTAATTTTAATAGTGAAGACCTATTACTCAGTTTATTAGGAAACAAAGTGTGCTTTAAAAACTATATCTTTAAGGGAGAGGATGTTACACATCTATATCATTAAATCTGAAGACTTAATATTTTTATATCCAGAATTTTTTTTTGTTTTGTTTTTATGTGTGCTCCGTCAAATTGGATCTGACTGGTACAGGAGATTGTCCCTCCTTCTTCAGCAGAGCATCTGGTGGATTTGAACTATGCATCTCTGGGATTGCAGTGCAACTTCTTGCCACTAGGCCACCAGATCTCGCCAATAACCAGAAATTTTTATTTTACAACTGTTATGAAAATCTGCTGTCAGGGACCCCTTCAAAGTGCTGAAGAGCAAGGATGTCAGTCTAGAGACTAAGGTACACT
>NW_006399788.1:12901193-12909220 GCF_000299155.1 Elephantulus edwardii | reverse complement strand
CTATATCTATATCTATATCTATATCTATATCTATATCTATATCTATATCTATATCTATATCTATATCTATATATATCATAGAGCTGAACAATTACCAAAGATGGCAGAAGAAGAAATAATGCCTTTGAGTTGTGGTGCTGGACAAGAGTATTGGATATACCATGGACTGCCAAGAGAGCTAACAGGTCTGTCCTGGAGAGGATTAAACCAAGCTGCTCCTTTGAGGTAAAGATTGTGATACTCTGTCTCACATACTGTGGGCATGCAGCCAAGAGGGACCAGTCTTTGGAGAAGGTCATCATGCTTGGAAGGATTGAGGGACAGCGCAGGAGAAGAAGACCTCAGATGAGATGGATTGACACAGTCAGTGGGATAATGAAGGTAGGTGTGTCAGAGACAATGAAATTGGCTCAGGATAGAGCAGGTTTCAGAGCTATTGTGCATAGGGCCGCTATGAGTCATAGTCTACTTGATGGCAAGTAAAACAATAATACTATGCATTTACTGACACTGAACTATTTCAGGAAGTATACATGATCAAGAAGCAATTGTAATAAAGGAAGAAGTTCAAGCTAAACTGTAGACATTGGCAAAAAAATAAGACCCCTAGAATCAATAGGATACCAATTGACATGGTTCAATTAACAGATGCAGCCTTGGATGTGCTCACCAGTCTATACCAGGAAATTTGGAGATCAGCTCTCTGGCTGATTAACTGAAAGAGGTCCATATTTGTTCCCATTCCCGGGGAAGGTGATCCAACAGAATGTGGAAGTTACTGAATAATATAATATATAAGCAAATGAAGATCATCCTCAAACAGCTAGAATAACTAGCTGACAAATAACTGCCAGAAGTACAAGCTGGGTTTAGAATAGATCATTGCACCAGGGGTATAATTGCTGATATCAGATGGAACTTGGATGAAAGCAGAAAATAGCAATAGAATGTCTATTTGTGTGTTACTGACTATGCAAAGGCATTTGACTGTGTGGATTATAACAAAATTGATTTATATGGAGAAGAGCATTGAACATGCCATGGACCACCAAGAAAATAAGTTAGTCTATTTTGGAGAGATTGAAACCAAGTTTCTTCTTGAAGACTAGGATCTTGAAGCTCCATCTCACATACTTTGGGCACGTGGTCAGGAAGGACTGATCCTTGGAGGACATCATGCTCAGAATGGTGAAGGGAAAGCACAGGAGAGGAAGACTCTGGGTGAGATGGATTGATACAGTAACTGGGGCAATGGAGATTGGTGTGTAGGAATCAGTGAGACTGGCTCAGAACAGGGCAGGGTTCAGAGCTGCTGTACATAGGGTTGCTATGGGTCACAGACGACTCAATGGCACATACCAATAACAACAATTGAGAAGATAGGGAACTCAAGAACACTTGATTGTGTTCATGCAAAAACCTATACTTAGACCAAGACAAGATTACATGGTTTAAAATTAAGAATGATGTACATCAGAGTTGTATCCATTCTCCATACTTATTCGATCTAGAATGTGGCAACAAGATAGAAAGTTGTTGTTGTATACCATAGAGTTGGAATCAACCCATAGTTGACCCTCTGGTAGATTTTCAGAGGCAATTAATCACATGGGAGGAGATTATCCATTCTCCCACAGAGCAGCTGGTGGCCTCAAACAACGTGCTTTCAGGATTGCAACACAGCTTCTTGCCACTAAGCTACCAGAGCTCCCTATCACCAAGATAGGAGGAAGACTCATCAATACCCTATGTTATAAAGATGACACAAACATGCTTACGAAAGTAAGGAGGACTTAAAGAGCTTACTGCAGAAGATCAAAGAATACAGCCTTACAGATGCTCCACTGGAGAAGGAGGGACAATCTCCTCCTGTGCCAGTTGTATCTGATTTGATGTGTATACACACACACACACACACACACAAACACACTAAAAGAAAAGAATACAAACTTCAATATGGATTGCATCTCAACATCAATAAGCAACATCATAATAAATGGGGAAGCTAGATGGTGGAATCACTTGGTACCAGCAGTCAAGAGATCAGAAGATGTAATGTACTGGGAAAGTCTGCAGTGAGGAACCTTTCCAAATCACTGAGGAGAAATGATGTCAGTTTGAGGACTAAGGTGTGCCTGATTAAGGCCATAGGGTTTTCAATCACTTGCCATGCAACTGAGAGCTGGATAGTGAATAAGAATGACAAAGGAAGAATTCATGCCTTTGAGGTGTGGTGTTGGAGAAGAGTACTGAATATCCCACGAACTGCCAAAAGAATAAAAACGTATGCCTTGGAGAATGTGCAACCAAAGTGGTCCTTGTAGGCTAAAATGATAAGGTTTCACTTCACATACATTGGGCATGTTGCCTGGAGGGGCTTTTCCTTGGAGAGGGACATCATGCTTGGAAACATAGAGGTCAACGAAAGAGAGGAAGGCCCTCATCCAGATGTATTGACACAATGATTTTGGGGATGGCATACAATAGGACAGGGTTCGGACCTGCTGTTCATAGGGCCACTATGAGTTGTACTCAACTCAATGGCACCTAACAACATGAAGAACATGTCATGAATTCATAGGGAATAAGTTCCAGAAGCTTAGGCTGCATTCCTTCCCCTAAAGTGTGCCTCTTTGGGTGCAGGAGGCTAGCACTTTAATTGAACCCATGTACCTTTCTCTTTAGCTTTCTCCTCATTTTAATCACTCTCCTTCACATACTATAGGAAACCATCTCAATTCTTCGATTTTTTTTAATATGCTCAATATGTTCTTTAATTCATACAACAAGAATCTTGCCCTTGTTTTTTCACAACAATGCTAATAGCATGCCAGGTAACATTATCAACTCAGTTTTTTCCGTTTTTGAACTGTGCCCACTGCCTTGAGTTTTACAGTATCACCTTTCTTGTAGATTCACATATATGTGGCCAAATGGATAACGTCATGTTTTCTAGAAGATCTAGAGAACACACAGCATATGCCTCTCCTTTTTCCTTTTGTGTTAATCACTTGGTAGGTTATTGCTAAAAGGCCTGTAATAGCCATTTTGGTCTTTTTGCCTTTATAGTGGCAGTTTGCTTTCTTCACGTATGATGTTTTTGACGTCATCCACAATTTGTATTTTCTTTGATTGTTATTTAATGCATCAAATCTACTCTTGATATTGCCTTCTAAATTCAAATGGAATATGCTCAGGACCATACTTTGGCTGTTGTGGACTTGTTTACACTCTCTTGGCCTCTTGGTAAGAAGCTGCACTGTAATATCAAAGGCACACCGTTTGAGTCCACCAGATGCTCCACAGGAGATGGATGGACAATCTCCTACTTTGCAATTTACTGCCTCTAAAAAGCCCTTGAAGGGTCAGCTATGGGTTGGTTCTGACTCAATGGCACATGACAACAATGAACAAGGAAGACTAGTCACGACTGTCATTCAAACTTGTGAACTAACTGCTAATCTAAAGATGAAGAAATTGGAGATTTTTACCATCCTCTGCAATCTGAAATGAATGAAATATCTAACTAAGGTGCATTGATCATTACTTGTGATTGGAATGTGAAAGCCAAAACCAAAAAGTAGCAGTGGTTGAAAAATAATGTGTTGGTTATAAAAATGATGCCAGAGATCACATTACAAACAACTTGTTGTTGTTTTTGTTGATTGCCTTCGAGTAGAACATGACTCATAATGACCCTAAGAACAAAAAGTCTGAAGCCCTTCTACCACTATCAACATGTATCAAAGTTCCTAGAGTTTTCAGAGGCACGTTGTTTAGGAATTGGATGGCACTCCCGCTTCCAAACCTGTCATAGAGAGACAACTTATTCATTGGAAATACCTTTTTTAACCAACATTAATGATAACTATAATTGAAGAGCAGTGATGTCAGTATGGAGACTAAGGTGCACCTGATACAGGCCATGGTCTTTTCAATAACTTGCTATGCATCAGAGAGCTAGACAATGACTAGGGGTGGTAGGAGGAAAATTGATGCCTTTGAGCTGTGGTGTTAGAGAAGAAAATTGAGTAAACCATGGACTGCTAAGAGAATGAACAGGTCATCCTGGAGAGGGTTAAACCATGCTGCTCCTTGGAGGCAAGGATTCTGAAGCTTCTTCTGACATACTTTGGACATGTTGCAAGGAGGAAACAGTCCTTGGAGAAGGACGTTATACTCAGGAGGGTGGAGGAACAGTGCAGGAGAGGAAGACCCTCGATAAGATGGATTGATTTCAGCGACTGGGGTAATGAGGGTAGGTGTGTCAGAGACAATAAAATTGGCACAGGATAGAGCAGGGTTTAGAGCTGTTGTGCATAAGGTCACTATGAGTCGCAGGCAATGCGATGGCACATAACAACAACAACAGCATAAACACGTCTGTCATCAGATGGAATATAAGGGAATAAAACTAATTACATCTGTAGAAAAGAGATCATGTAGAAGGTCAAGACCATTAGTCAAAATAAAGAGGCTACCTGTGGTACAAGCCAACTATTTCTTACATGCCAGTTCAAATTGAGTTGAGGAAAATTAATTTTGGCATATGATCAAGAATTTATGGTACTGAAGAAGGAAGTCCAACTTGCATTGGAGGCATTGAGAAAAAAGCTAGACTATAGTAATTAGTGGGATACCAACAAAGGTATTTCAAACAAGTGGATGCAATTCTGAAAGTGCTCACTCATCTAGTCCAATAAATTTGGAAGAAAGATACCTAGCCAACTGACTGGAAGAGATCCATGTTTGTGACAATCTCAAGAAAGGTAATCCATTGGAAATGAAAATGATAAAATAATTTCATTTATATACAAGGAAAATTTTAGTGAAGAGCATGAAAAAAAAAACAGTTGCATTGATAGGAGCTACTTACAAATTAAAATTGAATTCTGAAAAGGACTTGGAATAAGGAATATCATTGCTGACATCAGCTGAATCCTCGTTGAAAGCAGAAAACATCTGTGATTTATTGATTATGCAGAGATATCTGACTGTGTGGAACACAGCAAGTTATAGGTAACATTGAAAAGTAGTATAATCAATGTTCTTCAATGCAATACAATACAAAACCATCACTATTTAGTTGTTCTTCCTTATGAATGGTCTAGATTTTGCATGATAATGTGACTAAAAATATCATGGCTTAACACGGGAATGAAGAGGGAATTCCACTTAAGTGAAATCTGTCCATATACCAAAAGGCAGTCATTGTAATAGAATAAGGGGATAGATATTATGTGGATTAAAATTAGGACGGTTAAAAAAAAAATTAGGACGGTTGTATTTCAGGATTGTAACTTTCATATTTATTCAATCTTAATGCTGAGTAGATAATCTGAAGAGCTGCACTATATTAAGGAAAATGCATCTTAAGGACTGAAGAAAGATGCTAATAATTTACAATATACAGATTATATAAACTTTGTTGGAAGTGAAGAGGACCTAAAGATGATAAGACCGTAACTTTCAGCAGGGATTAACACAAGTGGGCTGATAAATAACATCCTGATAAATAGCTAAAAAATTGGAGTCATCAAAGATTTTCATTTACTTGGATCTACAATCAGGAAATCAAACAAAGTATTGAACTGGAAATATTTTCTGAAAACAAAACTTTTTGAAAGTTTTTAAGATTCACTGAGGATGAAGATGTACTTGATCCAAGCCATAATATTTTTCAATTGTCTTATGAGTATATGAAAGCTGAAGAGTTAATAAAGAGGACCAAAGAAAATATAGGGAGCTGTGGGGCTTATCTTTCTTTTTCAAATTTTTATTTTTTTTATCTTTCAATATGAATTTTCTGGTCATTGTTTGTAGCCCATTGCCATGTAGATAAGTGAGAATACGTGAATGATGCGTGTTAACCTATCCACAAGGGAGTTGGCTATCTACCAATCCTCAAGGGAACCAAGCAACAAGGAGATTAGCTAGCCTCACTATTAAATGGAGCAATCCAGCAGCAGAGATTAGACCTTTTTCACCATCAAAGCAGTAGCAGCAGCAGCAAGAGAATGTAACAAATCTTTTGGGCCTAGAAATTCTTGCTCCAGCTTCACTTATGGTAGCAGCAGCCATAGCTGAACCAGAGACCTGATATGAGATGGGACATTGGGACTGCTGCACCATTGGAACTGGAGCTAAGAACCTTTGCTCAAGTTTGATGGACGAATGGGAGTGTGAAGCCAACATTGGCAGGACTGAGAATTTTTAACCTTGGCCTTAAGCTTCAAGGCTTAAGGCTGAGGTGCACAAAATGTACAAGCACATTTTGGAAGCTGCCCTGACTGAACTTTGCTATTAACCTGGATTATAACCTTTTAAATTCCCCAACGTGGTTTTGCATAGTCTGTGAGCTATCACATTAGATTTTGGACCCAGTAAAGCAGTAAGATTTGTGTTGAAATGAGTAGAAGAAGGAATCGGACCTGTGTTATTGAGGCTGTTGACAGGGACAGTGTCCCTTTGTGTAGTTGGTAAAGGTCAGATATGGCCATCCCTGCATGGCTGTTGCTCTTTTACAGGAACTCTTGAGGCATGGTCCATGGGCCTTTCATTGCTAACTCAAAGGCCACTAGTTTCTGGTGATTTGAATCCACCAATGGCTCCACAATAGAAAGAAGTGCAACCTCATGCTGTGATTTATAGTTTCAGAAACCCAATGGAGGATTACCTATGAGTCAATGGCAATGAGATGAGAGAGAGAAAAAAAATTATGCCTTTGAATGATGTTGTTGGCAAGGAACACTGAATATACCATGGATTGCCAGAAGAATGAACAGAGTAAATGCTCTTTGAAGAAACACTTTATCTCATGTATGTTGAGTATGTTATTAGGAGGGGTGATTTCCTGGAAAAGAATGTCGTACTTGAGGGTGTGGAGAGTCAGAACAGTAGACTCAAACTTAGCAATGATTATGAAGATCTCACAGGATCGTGATATTTCATGCTCAACAACACCTACCATCATCATCAACAACAATAACAACAGGAATGAGTAAAGCTAAAGGGGGACTTGAAGTCAGCCTGGGGGTTTCAGCAAGAGTTTCTCAGCAAACTTAGAGGAAGTAGAAGTTAGCCACTTGTTGGCTGGTTTGCTTTTTTGTGTTTGAGAAAGAAAAGAGTTTCCTCAGCTTGATGAAAGACAGCCCTGAGTATTAAAAAAAAGAAGGAAGAGGAGAAAACACAGAGGCCAGATTTTCTGATTTCTCACCAGATTAACAAGGCAAAGAATGTATTAATAGTATGTTGCTGTTGTGATGCACCATTAAGTTAGAGCTGACTTATAGCTGACCCTCCTGGAGGGTTTTCAAAGGCAATAAATTACACAGCAGATTGACCATGTTTCTCCTGAAGAGCAGCTGGTAGATTCAAACCACTTGCCTTTGGGTTGACAGTTCAACTCCTTACCACTAAGACACCAGAGCTCCCTATTAGTTGTATAATCCAGTGACGTTAATAATGATTAACACATTTGTAGTCTAACTTTGAATTCCAACTCTGTTTTCAATTGAAGGAGCCCTGGTGGTGGAGCAGTTAAGTGCTCCATTGCTAACTAACGGGCTGGTAGTTCAAACTCATGACATATAATCTTTCAGGTTCTCAGTTTTCATATCTGTAAAACAAAAATCCTTTCTGCAGGAGTTGCATTCACTTCCTAAACAACATGTCTCTGGAAACTCTATGAACTTAGATAAATGTGGATAGTTATAGAAAGGCTTCAGGATCACTCTGAATTGTGTTCAACTCGAAGGCAATCAACACCACCACCACCACCACCAGATGCCGTGAGGATTACATGCAAAACCAAATATAAGTGATCTGCACAGTGTCTGGTGCATGGTGGTGGTAGGGCACTTACCACATGATAGAAGACAGGATTCTTTTGCCAATTGTCTTCCTTTGTGATATCATTAAGAAGTAGAATTAAGAAGAGAGCCTGACAGTAGCAATAAGACAAGAGAAAGAAATAAGAGGAATCCAAATTGGAAAAAGAGGAGGTAAAATTATCTCTCTATGCAGAT
>NW_006399788.1:12889296-12899403 GCF_000299155.1 Elephantulus edwardii | reverse complement strand
GGGGTGGGGGGTGGGGGGAAGGGACGTGGGAATTATATACTAATGAAGGAAATTTTTTCTTTTTTTTTTCTCTCTTCGGAGGGGGAAGCGAGCTGGTGGGGAGGGGTGGGAAGGGAGAAAATTGCGGCAATGAATGAATGGAAATCCAAAACCTCTGTAAAAAAAAAAAAATAAAAAATTCTAAAAAAACCAGAAGAGAGCCTGAACAACTACCTTTTCCTTTGTTTTTATCTGAGAATTATAGTTCCAGAACCTCACAGGATAGAAACAAAAGCCTACCTGCTGCCTAGAAGATTCCATTGTAGATTGAAGGGGGAAGAAAGGACAAGGAGAGGAAGTGGAGCAGATTAACAAAGCAGGGAAAGATGGAAGCATCAAATTAAAAGTATCAAGTGGAAATTAGAAACAAAAGCAGTGGAGAATTTTGGGGTGGGAGAAGGAACAACCTGAAAATCCTGAAGGTAAATTACTTCTTTCCTTCTGGTTTTCAGAAAACTTTTGTTAAGCCTCTACTTAGGCAAGAAAGCATTTCCTGCAATTTTAGTGTTGGGGATCTCAAGACTTTTTGTATTTTCTTCCTACTGATTTGCGATTCCCAATTTGCAAAAGACTTATCACTTAAAGCATCTCATTTAAATCTCTGAACAACTCCATGACATGATGCCATCATGACAGCTTTGTTGTCTTCATCTTACAAGTGAAGAAGCAAACGCAGAAATCCTCTTAACAATGATGGGGTAAGACAATGCCAACTTCTGTGATTAATCCAAGGGAGTTGATTCTGACTCATAGTGACCTTGTAGGACAGAGTGGAACCTCCTGGGTGTCCAAGGTTATAACTACTTACATCAACAACTGGCCTAATCTCTCTCCCAATGAGTGGCTGGCCTTGGTCAGCAGCCCACTGCTTGATCCACAGAACTTAGATAAAGATCATCTCACTCCAGAACTTCCGACGGAAATATTCATCAGCTTGGCACAGCAAATAGAACACCCGGCCCGGATTCCTGACACAGGGTAAATTCCTTTAATCAGAACAAGGAAGGGTGGAGAAAGCAAGTTTGCTCCCATCTGCTTGCTTTATATGGCTCTTTAAACACATCTGCCACCACAACGCTGCAAAAAAGTAAACATGGTGTATCCGTGAAGCATCGGGGAGCAAAAGACTGGTGCAAGTAAGCACCTGACCACAAGAATGTGAGCTTGAAAAGCCAGTGTTAGTCAGAAAGATCTGAAGAGGAATCCGCTTTGGCTAGCTTTCACTGTGCTTTCTCAGCTCTAATTTATTTCTGTTAAAATATTTCTTTAAACAATAATTTAAAGCTCAGAGAGTTCAGGTGGCCTAGTGGTTATGAGCTGCACTGGCAAACCCAAGGTATGTGGTTCAGATTCTGCTCCGTGGAAGAAAGATGTGCAGGCTCCTTTTATGTGATTTACAGCTTCTGAAAACCATTGTAAGGTTAACTGTGAATTGGTTTGGACTCAAGTGTACATAAAAACAAATTTACAGCTTAACTAGGAGATGCCCATATACAATCCTATATGTCCCCTGTGGAGCCATCTATCAGAAGGAGGACGTAAAATAGGAGCCTTGTAGGTGTGTGCAGCATCTGTTTTATTCCTATGGTGCACTATATGTATTATTCAGTGTCGACTACAGCTCCCTAAATGTCTGTCTTGTTTAATCCTTTTGGAAAATCTGTGAGGTGAGAATGAATTAGCAAGCTGCTACTGAGTTGAGTCTATCTTACAGCGACCCCATGTGTGTCAGCGCAGAACTGTTTTCAGTGGCTGATCTTTGCCACATAGATAGATCACCAGGCTTTTTTCCAAGGTGCCTCTGTTGAGTTGAAAATTATCTCCATTTATAGATAATCAAAATGAAGCTGAGGTGAAGTCTCTCACATAGTGTCCTAGAGTGGGTAGCAGTGGTAAGACTCAAAACCAGGTACTTGGAGGCCAGAGTCTTTCCACTCTGTCCACTGCTTCAAAAAACATTTAACTGTTGGTTAGAAATTTTGTGCTATTCTCTTACTGTTGCTTGTTGGTTTTTTAGTTTGTTTTTGTTTTTTTACTTCTTGCCTTATGTTCTATCTCTTTATCTCCACAAGATGTAAGGATTAATTTTTAAATATAAAACTAACTTCATTTGAGAAGTTTGCATTAGCTATGGGACCATTTTTGAAGTGGTTATCATTACTGTCCTTTATTGGCTTACTCAGGTCATTGCAAATATTTCAAAGGAAATAGAAATACATAAAATATAAATAGAAGTTACCCCATTCCACTCTTCTCTTCCATAGTAACCAGTTTTCAAGGATTTGAGGATGTTCTCCCAATCTTTCCAGATTTTTGAAAATCCTTGTGTAATGCTGGAAAGTACACAAGAGAAAATGGCAACAGTAGTTAAATTTTAAATAAAATTCTGCAGTAATAATAATAGCTTATGACTGGATATATAAATAGATGTGCAACATGAAAATATATCTATGTATATATACTTATATATATAAAAGACAATATTTTTACATATGTATTTGTATGTATTGCAATATCCACATAGATAGCAGAACATACTAAGGGCAAAGGTATGAGAATTTCTTAGTCATAACCAAATGCTGTGAACCCTGAGTCACTGGATTTGGAGTTTAAGACCAAAGTCTTAGAGAAATATTTAGGTTAATTGCCACAACATAGCTCACAAAGATAATGTCTTATATTTTACTTGAATGAGTAGTGGCGGAGGTTGTAAAATCTTAACAATCAGTAATGAAGATGCAACTATTGGATTCTCCCCAACCAGAGTAAAAGAGAGTAAAGAAAAAATAAAAACAAATAGTTAAAAGGACATTTTGAACATGCAAACTGCAGTCCCTGTTGACCTGAGACCGGAAGAACCAGAGTGCTAACTATCCCTACCTCATGTTCTGATAGGGATCACAACAGAAAGCTCTGTGCAGGAGAAGAAAAACAGAACAAACTCAAAACCATAAAAAGACCAGACTTACTGGTCTCATGGATGCTCGTGGAACCGTTAAGACTCTGGCCCTAGTTGTTGTGTACCATCAGGTCAGAAATGACCCAAAGCTGACCCTCCAGTGGATTTTCAGAGACAGCTGATCGCTCAGGAGATAACCCATCTTACTCTAGGGGAGCAGCTTGAGGATAGGAAGGAACCACATATCTCTAGATTGGCAGCACAATTCCTTACCACTAAGCCACCAGGGTGCCTCAGATATTCATCCCCAGATATGACCTTGAACTGAATAATAGGCAGGCCTATAAAGTGAAAAGTGAATATGCTTCTCAGTGAATATGCTTCTCAAGACAATTACTCACATGAGACAGAAAGGGCAGCATGTTCCCAAAAGCAAATATCAGAAGCCAAGAAGTACTAGAAGGTCAGAAGCCAAGAAGTACTAGAAGGATGGATGAATGAAGCAGGGAGCCCAGGAAGGAAGTAGCAAGAATGTAGTTACAGTGAAAGGAGGGCAATTAATGTCACTATACAAAATGTGTATAAAATCATGCTTGGGAAACTAATTTGTTCTAGAAATGTTCAAAGGAACCACAATCAAATACTAAAAGTAAAATAGTAGCAACAACAAAAGCCCAAACAACAACTATGTAATGGACAAAGAAAAATATACAATTATACTTCCACTTTACAGATGAATAAACTGAGATTCAGAGAAGTCGAGTGATTGATTGCCCAGCACCATGTAGCAATGATAGAGCGGGGATCAGAACTCGAGTTTTAAAATGCCTGGATCACATTTCAACCATCAGCTTTCTAACTTCATTCCCAAAAGGGTCTTATCTCATCCTTAGAAAAAAACAAGAGTGCTCATGGGACAGTTACTGGCTTGGCTCTACCGTATAGTCCTTGCTATCAGATGAATTGCTTAGGATATCCTGTGGACTTTAGTTTGTCTACTTAGAAAAAAGTAAATATGCCGTCACCCTACTTAGAGTGTGTGATGTGATGACTAATGAAATCATGTCTGCAGTGCACTCAGGGGCCCCCAGGAAGACGGCAGAGGGCCCTGAGCGAGCACGCGCAGTCCACTCGCACAGATATGCCGGCGCAGTTTCCTTTGAAGAGGTGTAGCCCTTGTTCTAGGGTTTCAATTCCAGCTGACTCATCCTGTGACCTTGAGAAAGTTCTCAGTCTCTGGCACCTTTGTTTCACACTCCCTTGCAAAAGAGAGCTAATAATACCGTCTACCTTGTTTATTAAAGTGAGAAAATTAACAGACAAAATCCTTTCAGTATATTTCTACATTTCTGTGACCCGAGTTCTAGCATCTGTAAGAGTCAGGTGAGATGACTGAAAACTCTCCCTCTGATTTTAAATGAGGACTGGAAAAGATGACTGTGGAGAAAGAATTAATTTTTAGCAGAAATGGGTGCTTCTTAGGTCTTCGATTTTTGCAATTTTTTTTCACCTCGTTGCTTTTGCTAAAATGCTTTGCTTTTCCTGAAATGTCCTCCCCCATCTCCTTTTGTGAAATTGTACCTGTCATTCAAGGCCTTACAGAAATGCCACATTTACATGAAATTGTCCTCTGTTCTTTCACCTGAGCACCCTTTTTCACTCCGAACATTGTCAATACCTTGCTTATACCGCCCTTAATCTCATATTCTGCCAAACCCCAGTCTCCTATAATATTGTAAGTACACTGGAGGTAGGAATAGCATTTTATTTCTATAACTCTCTATGTTACTAACATAGTTTCTTACACATTATAGACACCTAACATATTAGTTTTTCTATTAATTGCTGCACTAGCAAAAGATGGTTGAAGTATATGTAGGGAAAAATTCCCCACTTGTATTAAAGCCAGTTTTGTGAGTTAGCATGAACTGTTACATTTCAATCCATTGAGAATAGTTCTGTATCCTGATTGCAATAGTGGTTACACAAATCTGTACATGTGATAAAATGATAGAGAATTACATGGATACTCTGTATCAGTGCCAACTTCCTGGTTTTGATATTGTGCTATAGTTAGGTAATACATGATTATTGGAGGAAACTAGGTACAGGGTACTATCCTTATAACTTGCTGTAGATATATAATTATTTCAAGTGCAAGAACTTCTAAACATTTCAGTCCAGTGATTGATCCTTCCATCTGTTCGTCAAATATGCTCTGTACAAATGCTCCTTGAGTATCTCCTAATGTGGGATTTTGCCCAAGATGGGTCAACAAAAAGCTTCTCACTTTCCGGACAATTACGTGAACACTTCCTGTCCTTGTCCTAGTTTGGGTTTCTGAGCAGAGTTAAGGAGGCCATGTTGAATTGAGACACCTAGTTGCTCTCCCTGACTTCTAACTAGAGCTAACAATGGAATTGTAAGCAAATCACCTAAGAAATCTCAATTTCAATTTGTATGTAAAGTTAAATTGTTAAACAGATAGTCTCTTATCAGTTTAGTGTCATAGTTTCTGCTTTGTACAAGTCTTAGAAGTACTAGAAATAAAACATAATGACAAATTGTAAGCCTTTTGCCGTCTCCCAATGCATTAGGAAACATGCATATTTGTGTGTACATATGTGATGCTAATTGCCATTGAGTCAACAACACTTTGATTCATGACAACCTCACATACAATATGGAAACACTGCTCATTCACACGACTCATGATATGAGTCTTTAGTTATACCCATCGTGCCAATCTGTCAAACTGAGAATCTCCCTCACTTCTGATTCTCATCCAATCTACTAAAAACGGTGTCCTTCTCCAGGGGTTGGTCTCTCCTGATAACATATCTAAGTAAGCTGATTGTGGTCTGTGATCCATACAGTTTTCATTGACTAATTCTTGGAAGATCATTAGGCCTTCATTCTTAGTCTGTCATACTCTGAATGTTCCATCAAAATCTGTCCATTGTGAGTGATTGGGTGTTATCTGAAATACCAGTAACATAGCTTTTAGCATCACAGCAACATGTTAGCCACTACTACAGAACAGCAAATTGACAAATCAGTGGTGGATATACATATATATTTATAAACAACACCCTTTGGTGCCTTGAACTCTGGTGGCTGAGTGATAAGGAATTGCAGTGCCAACCCAAAGATGTTCAGTTCAAATCCACCAGCTGTTCTACAGGAGAAATAGGAACAATGTCCTCTCATGCAATTAACTACCTCTGAAAACCTGTTGGACGGCCATTTTCAATAGAACATAACAACAACATTGGTGCCTTAGATGAGAAAGCTTAGTAAATTAATTTATAATATGTTGTTATTGTTATGTACTGTCGAGTCGCTTGTGACTCATAGTGACCCTATGTACAACAGCCCTAAACTCTGCTCTGTCCTGTGCCAATCGCACTGCCTCTGACAAACCCATCCCAATTACTCCAGTCACTAAATCAATCCACCTCATAGAGGGCCTTCCCCTCCTGCGCCATCCCTCTACCCTACCAAGCATGATGTCCCTCTCCAAGGACCAGTCCCTCCTTACAACATGACCAAAGTATGTCAGATGAAGCTCCAGAATCCTTGTCTCCAAGGAGTAGCCTGGCTTAACCCTCTCTAGGATGAATCTGCTTGTTTTCCTAGCAGTCCATGGTACATTCAATACTCTTCTTCAGCACCGCAGCTCAAAGGCATCAATTCTCCTTCTATCCTCCCTAGTCATTGTCCAAGTCTCTGATGCATAACAAGTGATTGCAAAGACCATGGCTTGTATCAGACGAACCTTAGTTTCCAGAGAGACACCATTGTTCTTCAGCACTTTGGAGAGGTTCCTAACAGCAGACTTTCTCATTGCAATATGTCATTTAATTTCCTGGCTGCTGGTGCCAAGACTGTTGACTGTGGAGCCAAGCAAACTAAAGCTGTGTACAATCTCAATCTTTTCACCATCCATCCTGATGCTGCCAATTTATAATATATGCTTTGGAAAACATATATGCCAATTATTTTTTACAGAATTTTATAGATTAAGAGAGGGAATGTCCTAAACTAACAATTTTTTTAAATAACAAAATTTTAAACGTTATGAAATAGCCTCTGCTGTTCATTATCATTATAGATACTTAATGTTGCTTGGGAGGGTGGAGGGACAGCGCAGGAGGGGAAGACCCTCTATGAGATGGATTGATTCGGTGACTGGGATAATTGGGATGGGTGTGTCAGAGACAGTGCGATTGGCACAGGATAGAGCAGGGTTTAGGGCTGTTGTGCATAAGGTCGCTATGAGTCGCAAACGACTCGATGGCACATAACAACAACAACAACGTTGCAAACTTATAATTAATGTGTATATTCTCATTTGTGTGCTTTTGAAAAAAATTAGACTATTTTGAATAAGTCTTTCTATATTTAAAATTTTATTGGCACTATTATGTGTATATGATCTGGAGATGTAGAACACTGGAAAATATGCTGTCAGGGACCGTTCCAAAGCCGTGAAGAGGAATGATGTCAGTTTAAAGACGAAGGTGTTCCTGATTCAAGACACAGTCTTTCTAATCATGTGCTATGCATCTGAGAGCTAGAGAATGAATAAGGATGACAGGAGAAGAATCAACACATTGGAATTGTGATGTTGGAGATGAGAGCAAATATCCCATAGACTGCTGAAAGAATAAATAGGTAGGTCTTGGGGAAAGTGCAATTGAGTGCTCCATGGAGGTAAAGATGATGAAGCTTCATCTCACATACTCTGGGCATGTTGATAGCAGAATTTGTTTCTTGAAGGGGGTATAATGCTTGGAAAGGGCTAAGGTCAGCTAAAGAGAAGGAGAGCCTCACTGAGATGAACTTATACAGTGCCTGCAGCAAGGGGCTCAAATGTTTTGGGGGTGGTAAGGATGGTATAGGATAGGCCAGAGTTCAGAACTGTTGTTTATAGGGTTGCAATGAGTTGTACTGGACTGCATTTAACAACAACAACAATTATGTGTATGTGTGTATATGTATCTGTTTATGTGTGAATACACTTATTACCTCTGCTATCTAGGTGATTCCAATGCCTACCAACCTTCCATTGGGTTTCCTGGGCTATAAATCTTTATAAGAGGAGACTGTCCATCTGTCTTCTCCCTTAGAGTGGCTGGTGGATTCTAACTGCTGACCTTACACACTATACCTCCAGAACTCTTTATAGAATATATAGATGTACGTATGTCTCTGGTGACTTAGTGGTAAGGAGTTATGTTGCCAAGGCAGGTGGTTTGAATCCACCCGCTACTGCATGTAAGAAAGCTGGGTAGTCAATTTCCGTGCAATTTACAGCCTCGGAAAATGCCTGGAAGGTCAGCTATGAGTTGGTTTTGACTGACAACATACAACACACACAGACACACAGATACACCAAGCCGGACATACACACAGACACACAGACACACAGACACACAGACACACACACACACACACACACACACACACACACACACACACACACACACATCAAAAGAACTCTCTATAGCATATCTATTTATGTAGTGGGGTTACTAACCCAAAGGCTGGGCATTTCAGGAGGTTTGAATCCATTAAATAAATGCTCCAAGGGAGAAAGATCAGCAGCCTCTTTGTGTGAAGATTTATGGCCTTGGAAACATGATGGAAGGTCACTACGGGTCAGACCAACTTGCCAGCGATGGGTCTGAGGGTTTGTGCATTTTTACATTTATGTATGTGTGTGTGTGCGTGTGCGTATGTATAGGACAGAATTTATTTGACTGTATCTCAATTGTTGGTCCTTTGGGGCACTTTTCAATTCTCATTATTACACACAGCACTCACAGAGCCTATTTTTAATCACATACAGATTCCTACTCGCCACCTAACACATTCTTGGCTTGGCTCCCTCTACTGTCAGTTGATATATACCCAAGGAATGCCAACTCATTTTATTATTAGCATAGGCAAAGCACAATTAGCAAGGAACTACAAATGTTTTATTTTTAAAATCAGACTGCATTTCCAAAATGGTGTGAGGACCATTTCCTTTATAGAGAGAAAACTTGTGGATTACAGCACTAATTTCAGGGAAAAGCAGTTACTATGCCTACTTCTTGTACTGAATATCTTGTTATCTGATGCTTCACGTTACAACAGTAGTGAAAAAGTCTATTACCTGACTATTTTGCACATTAACGGCATATATCTGGCAGTAACAAAGACTAAATGCAAGCAATGTTTGCTGTGGTCGTAGGGTTAAGTGTCCGATTGGATGGACCATAATTTTCAGGGTTTGGCAGGTATATAATGATGTAATGTGGCAATTACAGAATGATGTAATTTGGCCATTACATGATGATATAACCATCCCTCATTTTGTGATTCGATGTGGTCATTTCTATTGTCACATAACATCATTTTTTTTTTTCATAATGAACTGGTCTCTGGATTCTAATCATGCTGGTTAAATGAGGAGTGGGTGCACTTAGTATAAGCCAAGGGCTTTATACACTTGTCAGTGTTCGTTGATAACCCCCAAGGTATCAAGAACTATTGTAGGATCTACAGACATAACAAAGGAAGAACTATAACCCTTACTCTTTTCTTTTTATTTTATTAATTTTAATGAACATAAACAAAGATTTTGGATTTCCATTCATTCATTGTTGCATTTTTCTCCCTGTCGCCCCCCCCACCCCATATAACCCTTACTATTGAGGAGCCAACAGTTTAACAGGAGATAAAGACAGCACAAACAGGCGATTATAATAGAAAATGACAAGTACTGCCAGAGCAGTTAAATCAGGGCATGAAAAAAGCACAGAAGCAGAGTGAGTCTTGTGTGTGTACAAGGGGTGATCCTGGGAAGACATGCTGTGGAAACAGGGTCCTGGAAGCTGTTAGCCTGGAGACTGTGATGAAGGGACATGCTGATGAGGCATAGGGAAGAGAGGATAAGAAAGTCTGAATAACACACATCCAAAAACATCTCCAACAGGGTAAAAAGGGAAGCCACCGACTGGGAAAAAGTATTTGGTAATGACATATCAGATAAGCGACTTATATCCAGAATTTATAAAATGCTTGAGCACCACAACAAGATAAAGGTAAATAATCCAATAGAAAAATGGGCACAGGATATGAACAGGCACTTCACCGAAGATGACATTCAGATGGCCAAC
>NW_006399788.1:12869557-12886644 GCF_000299155.1 Elephantulus edwardii | reverse complement strand
TAAATTTTTACTGAAATTAATAATAAATTTAAAATAATTTACTAAATAATATGAGTGTGGTAAAATGAACAACAACAACAAAAAGTCTGAATAAAGGTCACCCATCTGACTCCTCTAGGGACCAAGGGTCCGTCCGGAGCATGTTTCTGGGAGGAAATAAAAAGTCTGAACAAGACAGAATATACCTTTTAGGTTTGGGCAGAGCTTTCACACTAGAAATATGTCTCTTGTTCTATCTGGACAATTAATCCAATGAAACCTTTCCTGACTGCAAGGTCCTAATCTTTTGACCAATCATACAACTGCACATGACCAAGTAGAATTTCATTTTATTGTAAATGAAGTCTCCATAAGTTAGAGGCTAAGTCAATAATGGAAACTAGCAACAATGATAACAAAATCAAAGTTCAGCATAATTGGATACATTTTGAAGTATAAATGAAATGTGGGTAGAAAAGTAGGCTATCGGGTAAAATGTCTTATAACCCACGCTTAAGAGCTTGGACTTAAAGTATCTGGGGACCAATGAGGAAGACATTAGATTTTAAGGAGAGATATGCAGTATTAGGTACATTCTTGAGAATGATGAGCAGCCGCTTCTAGTTACAATTTACAACCTTTGAAATTTGACAGAGAGTTTGAATTTTGGTAGTTGGGTTTTGCTTGTTTGTTTGTTTTGGGTTTTTATTGGTAGATGATATTTAAATAGTCATGTTTTTGTTATTGTAAGCCATTGAGTCAGAATCAACCCATAAGTGACCCTCCAGGTGGGTTTTCGGAGGCTGTGACTCACATGGGATGAGATTACCTGTATTTCTCCCATGGAGCAGCTACGGTGCAGTGCAATAGCCTGGGTTTGGATTGGCAGCACAATTCCTTACCCACTAGGCTAACATGTTGTTGTTAGGTGCCATAGAATCAAACAGGATTCATAGCGACCCTGTAAACAATGACTCTGAACCTTGCCCTATCCAAAGCCAACCTCTGACACATCAGACCCCGTTGCCACAACCTTCCTCTTCTGCTCTGACCCTCAACTCTTCTAAGCATAATGTCCTCCTTCTCCAAGGACTCGTCTCTTTTAGTGATATGCCCAGTGTGTGAGATGGAACTTCAAAACCTGGTTTCACCCTCTCCGTGGCAGACCTGTTTGTTTTCTTGGCGGTCCATGATATGTTCAAATCTCTTCTCCAGCATCACAACTCAAAGACATCCGATTCTTCGTCATCCTTAGTCACCGCCCACCTCTCAGATGCATAGCAGGTAATTGAGAAGACCAGGGCCTGGATCAGGTGCACCTTAGTCTCTAGACCAATATGTTTGCTTATTAGCGCTCTGGAGAGATCCTTAACAGCAGCTTTACCCAAAGCAACTCATCTTCTGATTTTCTGAGTGCTGGAGCTAAGAATGTTGACTATGGATCCAACAGAGATAGAATCATTAACAACGTAAGTTCTTTCTCCATCTATTTTGGCCTAGTAGCAAAGATTTTGTATATAAGTCTATATAAATCTTAAATTAAGATTTCTATTCTTTCTGTTATGTTGAGAGTTAAATAAAGGAACAATGAAAGCCTACCTTAAAAATTCCGACTGTCTGACCTAGGCTAGACAGACAGATAGTGTGGGACGCACCACTTGCTCACTGGCTGCCCTTCAGCAAGTTTCCCGTTGTTAATTTTTCAACCTGAAAATGAGGATAATTCTGAGATGGATTGATTCAGTGACTGGGGCAATTGGGATGAGTGTGTCGGAGACAGTGCGATTGGCACAGGATAGAGCAGAGTTTAGAGCTGTTGTACATAGGGTCGCTATGAGTCACAAGCGACTTGACGGCACATAACAACAACAATATATGGTAGGATTTCAGCTAAGGAATTTTGTAAAGACCCTGGTCTGGCATACAATGATCTCTCAGTAAATAGTAGCGATTATGATTAATATGATTATCTGGCTTAAGTTTTGGGGTTTCCTCCCCCCTTTTAAATAGGCTATATAGTGCTGTAAAAGAAATGCATTCATTGGTTCTCTGGCTTTTATACTCTCTTCTAGTTTCTAGATCTATTCCAGCTACATAAATCAAGGCTGCCTCTTGGTAAATGTTATTTTAGACTAAGTATATTTTAAGTTTGTTCTTTTAATGAATTGTGTAATTTTAAAAACTGACAGCTCTTTCATCTAATTTGCTGGCAGATTATGCAAGAAATAAATATTTTATTGGAATCCAAAAGCTGTTCAGCTTTTGTCTCTCTCTCTCTCTCTCTCTCTGTGTGTGTGTGTGTGTGTGTGTGTGTGTGTAATGGGTTGCAGAGTGATGATGGGCATGGAGGCTTGGAAACAGAACTACATAAGGTAGAGGAACGATTTTCTTTGATTTTTGACTCAGACCTAAAGGTATGTATTGTAGGGACTTCTGGGATCTTGTTGCTCCTGGTCTGCATGTTCTCACCTCTGTCAGTGACTCCTTTTCTCTGTAATGAACCTGTGCTTCTCTACTTTTTTCTCCTCCATGTTACCACTATCTGAGATAATTCCAACAGAATTATGAATCAAACGATTCAAGAAGGAAAACTGATCTTTGGCTAGACCATCTTAGGGACCTGGGCGGGGGGAGGTAGAGTGCCCGGTCTTCCTCCAGCGGGGCAGGGACAGCGGCAGATGGGGGAGTGCTGGCAACCCTGCTGAGGGCTCCAGTGGGACCAAGCTGACTTGGCGGCTTTCCTTTTGTCCTTTCTCCAAAAGATGCTCCTGGGAGCCAACCAGAAAGCTTTCTGTGTTCATTTTGTATCCTGGGAGCAAATACACAGCTTTGGCAAGGCAACCTCAGACCTACAATAATAATAATAATAATACAGTTCTCTGACATTAAAGTGCAAAAACATTTTCCATGACAGCTTAAAATTAATCACCACCACTTGCTGCTATAGATACCTCTCCTTTAAGTGGTGCCAACTTTGGAACAACTGTTAAGGCAGCCACATGGCTTCCAATGAAAGAGCATGAATTCTGCAGCGACAAGTCAGCAAAACTGGTTCTTCCCAGACTCTCTTTTGTCTTCGTGTTGATGAGCTTTCCAGTAGTAAGGGTGTGAGATGGTCCTGGTAATTGATCATGGAGAATGAGCCACAATCAGGTCTGATGGGGGGATTAGAAAGGCATCTGGTGCTCTTAGTGACATTGATAAACCACCAAGGACTCCTGCTGTGCAAATGAGTGTTCTGCAAATTGTTCTTATGGTCTTTGAATTCCCATTAAAGGGTGGAGGTGGGGGAACCAGACCTACACATATCACTTTATTCTGCATTTTGGAATTAATAAATAATCAAACAAACAAATTCCATGCAGACACATTCTAAGTAGAATTGTTCAAAAGGCATATATTTGTTATTTTATTATTTAAAGTTTTTTTTTAAAAAGAGGTTTGTGCACATAGTAAAGCACTCAAGTTGCAAATGTTGTTGTTGTTGTTATGTACCATCGAGTCACCTGTGACTCATAGAGACCACAGACAACAGCTCTGAACTCTGCCCTGTCCAGAGCTAGTCTTACTGATCCCAACACACCAATCCCCATTACTCCAGTCACTAAGTCAATCCATCTCATTGAGGATCTCTCCCTCCTGCGCTGTCCCTCCACCCTCCGAAGCATAATGTCCCTCCAAGGACTGGTCCCTCCTGGCAACATGCGCAAAGTATGTCAGACGAAGCTTCAGAATCCTTGCCTCCAAGGAGCAGCCTGATTTCACCCTTTCTAGGTGGAACCTGTTTGTTCTCTTAACAATCAATCTCCACTATATTCAATACTCTTCTTCAGCACCACAGCTCAAAGGCAGCAAGGCCATGGCTTAGATAGATCAGGCACACCTCAGTCTCGAGACTGACATCGTTGCTCTTCAGTACTCTGGAAATGTCCCTGAAAGCAGACTTTCCCAATGAAATTTGTCTTTTGATTTCCTGGCTGCTGGTACCAAGAGTGTTGATTGTGGGGCCAAACAAACTAAAGCTGTGCGGAGGATGAAAATCATCTTCCCTGAGTCATTCATTCCATCGTGTTAAGGTGGGGCTCAGGTGGTGTAATGCTAAGGAGCTGTGCTCCTAACCCAAAGTCGATACTTTTCTAGTTTTCTGCCAACCATCCACGGAAGAAAGATGGGCAGTATCTTCCCATGTGGTTTACAGACCTCAAAACCTGCTGGAGAATCAGCTAAAAAGTAAACTCCAAATAGATTGTAATGATTGGTTTTGGGGTTTTTTTTTAGAGGTAACTACTATAAACAATTTCCTGTATATACTTCACGATACTATTCTAGCACTTGTAAGAATATGTATGTTTTCACTATATGTGTTTTCATTTAATAATGGAAATATTACCCACTCCTCCACACCTGTATTAAGAGGTCTACTTTATTCCTTTTAATGTTACATAGTATTTTTATGTACCATCAATGACGACGACCAAGAGAGAGCTACGTTGGCCTAGTGGAAGGAAGCTGTGCTACCGGAAGGAAGCTGTGCTACCAAGCCGAAGGTAGGTGATTGTCATCTGTGGCCCTCGGCCAGGTTCAAATTGTCTTCCTGTCAAACATTCTTCTAGGTGGTATAGCACTGGTCTGTGCGTTGCTGTACAGAGGTAACTCGTGGTTGCTGTGATGCTGAAGCCTGTGACAGTGATGTGCCAGTCGTGGTAATGGGCACCCATGGTGGACAGTGTTGGCTGGAGCTTCCCGACTAAATCAAGCCTGGAAGCAGGAGCGGCATCCACTTCCAAAATGGCTTGCCTCCGGAAGCTCTATGTACGAACAGTGCTCAGGCTATTCGTTCATAGGGTCACTATGAGTCGTCTACGACTCGACGGCATTAAACAACAACAACAACAACAACAACAACACCATCAACAGGACTACACTCATAGCAACTCTATGCACAATAATAGTTTTGAACCCTGCCCTATCCTGAGCCAATCTCACTGTCTCACTGTCTCTGACACACCTACCCTCACTATCCCAGTTACTGTGTCAATCCATCTTCTCTGAGGTCTTCTCCTGTGCAGTCCCCTCACCCTTCCAAGCATGATATCCTTTTTCAAGGATTATTTCCTCCTGGCAATATGCCCAAAGTATGAGAGATGGCAGCTTCAGAATCATTGCCTCCAAGGAGCACCTTGGTTTCACCCTCCCCAGGACAAACCTGTTAGTTCTCTTAGCAGTCTATAGTATGGTCAATATTTTCTTCTCCAGTACCACAACTCAAAGGCATCAATGTTTTTTTGTCACCCTTAATCATTGTCCAGCTCTCTGATGCATAACAATTAATCACAAAGACCATAGCCTGGAATGGGTGCACTTTAGTCTCTATCTAGGCTGACAAAGTTGCTCTTGAGCACTTTGGTGAGGTCCCTGACAGCAGAGTTTCCTAAAGCAATTTTTCTTTTGATCTCTTGACTGCTGATACAGGAGTGCTGATTGTGGAAACTACGACATTGTTAACAATCTCAGTTTCTTCTCCATTTATCATGGTGCTGCCAATTGGCCTAGTTGTGAAAATCTTTGTCTTCTTGATGTTGAGCTTTAACCCATATTGAAGACTACAGTCCTTGACTCTCTGCAGTAAATGTTTCAGGCCTTCCTTAGTTTCAGTAGCAAGGTTGTGTCATCTACATAACACAGGTTGTTGGTTATTGATGAGTCTTCCTCCAATCCTGATGTCACATTCCTCCTCATAAAGTCTAGTTTCTTGAATGGTCTGTTCAGCATTCAGATTGAAAAGGTAAGGAGACAGGACACATCATTGTCACACTCCGTTCTTGATTTTAAACCATGCAGTGTTTCCTTGCTCTGTTCTAATGACTGTTTCCTGGCCCAAGAATAGGTTTCTCATGAGCACAATCAAATGTTCTAGGATTCCCCTTCTACTCAAGGTTATCCACAATTTGTTGTGATCCACACAGTCAAATATTGCACAGACAATAAAGCCATTCCACTGGTACTCTCTGCTTTTGGCTAAGATCCACTTGTCATTGTATTGATGTTCTAGTGCCATGGCCTCATCTAAACCTGGCTTGTATTTCTGCTAAGTCTCTGTTGATGTACTGTTCTAGTAATTTTTATCATCTCAGTAGGATTTTGCTTGCATGTGATCTTAGTGAGATTGTTTGATAATTTCCTCACTCTGTTGAGTTACCCTTTTTTGGAACAGGAAGAAATATGTATCTCTTCAGTCAGTTAGTGAAGTGGTTGTCCTTCAGATTCTTGGCCCAACCTGATGAGCACTTTCTGGGCTGCATCTGTTTGTTGAAATGCGTCAATTGGTGTGCCATCATTTCCTGGGGTCTTGTTTTTTTCATCCAATTCCTTCAGAGCAACTTGAACTTCCTTCTTCATCACTATTGCCTTTTGAACATAAGTTGTTTCATGAAATTCTTCTGTATTAGCCAATGCTTTTTGATATAGTGACTCTATGTACTCCTTCCATCCCCTTTTGACGCTTCCTGGATCATTCACTATTGTGCCCATAACGTCCTTAATTATTGCATCTCGAGGCTTGAATTTGTTCTTTGGTTCCTTAAGCTCAAGAAACACAGAGTGAGCCTGTCTCTTTTAATTTTCCAACTCCAGCTCTTTCCACATTTAATTTTAATACTTTGCCTTGTCTTTCTGAGCTGCCCTTAGAAATAGTCTGCTTGGCTTCTTAACTTCCTGATTTCTTCCTTTTGCTTTGGTTTCTCATTGATCTAGTGCAATATTCAGAGTCTCTTCTAACATCCACCTCAGTCTTTTCTTCCTCCTTATATTTGTAATGACCTTTTGCATTCATAGATAATATTCTTGATATCCTTCCATAGCTCCTCTGGCCTTTCTCATAAGGCCCGAGGAACAAGCCTGAAACCTCTTCCTGAGATGATTTTTTTTAAATTCAGATGGGATAGACTCAAGGTCAGATATGGTTCTGGTGGTTTAATTTTCTTCAACTTCAATTTGAACTTGCATATGAGCAGTTTGTTAATGGTCTGTTCCACAATCAGCACATGGCCTCGTTTTCACAGCTGATATTGAGTTTCTCCAATGATTCTTTTCACATAAACAGTCCTTCTGATTCCTGTGCAGACCATGAGTGAGGTCCATGTATACAGTAGCAATTTATGTTTCTTATAAAAAGGTATTAGCTTTGGTGGTCTAATGGCAAGAAGCTGAATTGCAGTCTGTAAGGCATGTGGTTCGAGGTCACCAGCTGCTCTGCAGACAAAGAATGGCCAATCTCCTCCCATCCGATTAACTGCCTCTGAAAACCTGCTGGAGGATCAGCGATGGGTTGGTTTTGACTCTGCAGTACACAACAATAAACAAAAACAAAAGTGTTTGCAATGAATAAATCATTGACTGTACAAAATTCTATCATTTATTTCTGGCCTCATTTCTGTTACCAAGCCCATGTTTTCCAAGTATTGATCCTTCTTCTTTATTCCCAACTTTTGCATTTCAGTCACCTGTTATTATTAGTGCATCCTAGTTGCATGTTGGATCAATTTCTGAGTGTAAATGTTGGTAGAAATTATCTATTTCTCTCTCTTTGGCTCTGGTTGTTGGTGCATATAGTTGAATGATGATAATATTAACAAGAGTTCCTTGTATGCATATGGATATTATCCTATCACTCATAATATTATATTTCAAGATGGATCTGGAAATGGCCTTTTTAAACTATGAGTGTGATCCCATTTTTCCTCACCTTTTCATTTCTGGCATAGTAGATCATATGATTGATTAAAAATGTCCTGTACTAATCCATCTTATTCCACTAATGCCTAGTATGTCAATAGTTATGCATTTTCTTAGTACATTTACTTATTGAAGGAGTTTTGGATTCTTTTGCTATTGGAAATAATACCATGTATTGTTGTTTGTTGTTATGTGCTGTTGAGTTGCCTGTGACTCATAGCGACTGTGTATGTACAGAAGCTTTGAGTCCTGCCCTGTCCCGAGCCAGTCTCACTAATTTCAACACACCTACCCCCATAACTCCAGTTACTCTATCCATCCATCCATCTCATCCGGGTCTTCCTCTCCTATGCTGTCCCTCAACCCTTCTAATATAGTATTTATACAGTACTTATATAGGGAGCTCTGGAATTGCACTGATAACTCATAGGCATGAGGTTCAAATCTACCAGTGCTTCCAGGGAGAAAGACTGCCAATCTCTCCCCCGCTCCTGTGATTTACAGCCTCTGAAAACCCACTGAAGGGTCAGTTATGAGTTGGTTCTGTCTTAATGCACATAACAACAACCAAACACATTTATGTCAAATGTGGTGGTTGTTTGCCTTCAAGTTTAAACTTACCCAGGAAGTTTTCAGAGGCAGTAGATTGGACAGGACAAAGCTGTCTGTCCTTCTCCCAAGGAACAGCTAGTGGATTCAAACTGTGTGCTTTTAGGATTGCAGTGCAGCTTCACTAAACCTCCAGAGTTCCCTACCAATACATATTAAAAACAATGCCATAAACGGTATATTATTAGAAACAATACCATATATTACATATTTAAAATACACATGTAGGTGCACCTAATTCAGGCCACGGTTTTCTCAATCACTTGCTATGTATCTGAGAGCTGGACAATGAATAAGGATGGCAGAAGAATTGAGGCCTTTGAGTTATGGTGCTGGAGAGGAGTGCTGATTATTCTATGGATTGCCAAAAGAACAAACAGACATGTCTTGGAAAAAGTGCAGCCAGAGTGCTTCTTGGAAGCAAAATGGCGAAACTTTGTCTTTGATACTTTGGGCATGTAGCTAGGTGAGGATACTCAATGGAAGGGAATGTCATGCTTAGAAAGATGGAGGGTCAACGAAGGAGAGGAAGAAAAATCCCAAACAAGATGGACACGGTGACCTCAGCAGTGAGCTCACAGTGAGTGTGTCAGAGAGGATGTGGACGGCACTGGATAGGGCATGTTTCAGGTTGACTGTCCATAAAGTTGTTATGAGTCATACTCAAGTTGATGGCACTGACCAAAAACAACAACAAGAACAACACATATAACAGACATCCAATACATATTATAAAGGATGCTCTGGTGGCTTAGTGGGTATGGAGTTGTGCTGCCAACCCAAAGACAGAAAGTTCAAATTCCACAGCTGCTCTGTAGGAGAAAAATGGGCATTTTCTTCCTACACAACTTATAGCCTCTGAAAACCCACAGAACGATCAACTATGAGCTAGTTCTGACTTGACAGCAATGAATGAATGACATATTATAAACAAACCCACAAGACATATACTTCTTCTCTTGCACATTTTTAATTGAGATTTTAATGAAAGTTTATAATGAACTTAGATTTCCATTCATTCATTCATTCATTCATTGTTGCACATATCCCTTGCTGCCACCCACACACAGTTCGCTTTTCTCTTTGGAAAAAAAAAGAAATCTTTCATTGTTGTATAATTTCCCACACCCACCCCAATCAACTTTACTATGAAGCTCTTATTCTGGACTGTTGTCATACAAAAAATACATAATTGTATATTCCATTTAAGCAGTTCTTTCCCATATCTGTTTCAATGTAGTGTACATTATTTATCCCCTCTTTTCTTAGTTTCCTCCCAAACCCAGTGTCACTCCTGTTTACAACAGTGGCATTCTGCAGAATTTATCCTTTTTTGACTGAGATATTTCACTCAGCATAATGTCCTCCAGGGCCACTCATTTTGTACAATATTTTATTAGTCCCTTATTTTTCAGTGCTTCATAGTTTTCCATTGTGCGAATATACCACAGTTACTCTATCCATTTTTTGTTGTTGTTATTGTCATTGATGGGCACTTGGGTTGTTTCCATCCCTTTGCTATTGTGAACAATGCAGCAATAAACAAGGGTGTGCATATATCTGCTTGGGTGGCAATTCTGGTTTCTGTAGGGTATATTCCCATTAGTGGAATTGCTGGGTCAAATGGTATTTCTATTTGCAACTTTTTTTAGAAAGCACCATACAGTCTTCCATAGTGGTTGCACCATTTTATACTCCCACCAACAGTGAATAAGGGTTCCAGTTTCTCCACAACCTTGCCAGCATTTGTTGTTTGCCGTTCTGTTAAATTTTCTATTCTTACTGGGGTGAGATGATATCTCATAGTCATTTTGTTTCTTGCACATTTGGGCAAGCATATCCGTAGGACAAAATTCCTGAAAGAGGAATATTTACATCAAAGGGTATGTGCAATTTAATTTGTGGAGATATTATTCTTTAACAAATAATAAACTTAAATGAATATGTTCTCTATGCCAAGAAGTGTGTCAGATCCAAGAAATAAGAGAAGAAAAGATCACATTCCTTATCTTTGAGAAGCTCAGAGGAGACACACACAATCTACTAAAATTTTATGATATCATTAGAAAAGCTCCATGAAAGGTGCATAGCTGACCCTTCGGCAGGTGTTTGAGAGGAGATTGCCCATCCTTCTCCTGTAGAGCAGCTGGTGGATTCAAACTGCCTACCATAGGGATTGTAGCACTACTCCTTGCTACTAGGCCACCAGAGCTCCCTAATTTAAGGAGAGAAGCACCATAATAAAAGCCATGTAGCACTTGTCATCTGAGTCTTACTGTCTTAGCTCCTGGTTTAGGCTATGGTTAGCATTATGACTTTTTTGTGTATATTTTCCATTACAAAATATTTTTTTACTGTACTATGTTTCTCAAAGTAAAAAAACAACCAACCAACCAAACAAACAAACAAAACACAAAAAAACACTAAATAAACAAAAAATCAAACCATAAATAAACTATCAAGGTGGGACTGGCAGAAATATCATATGAATATTTGGGAATCATCTAGGTCCAAACACTCTGATGTCTATTGTATTATTTAATCATTGTGATGCAACAATTATTCCAATTTTCCTGATAAGGAAAGTGAAGTTACAAGAGGGGAAGAAATTTACCCTAAATCATGTTAGTAGATGATGGCTTTAGGGCTTTCCAGCAGCTCTAGGGGTCCTTTCAGCCAGTACTTCTGTCACATCACACTCACACTAAACCACAGCCTTGACAATAACAATCATGTTCTTAGAGAGTAGAGGCACAATGCTAGGAGCATAGGGACAGGGGCTAAGGATGGAGAAAACCAAACACAAGGAAGACCTATTACATGCATCTAAACACACATGCACCCTAGACAAAATATTAAAAACTTATGTCATTCTAGATCAGTGCTCTGGACCTATGAGGAAATGATGTTTCATTCCTTTATAGAAGATTGAAAAAGATGCAGGAAGAGAGAGAGCAGATGGAAGGCTGGATAGAAAGGCATGGATGAGGGACAGCATGGTGCAAGGAATCCAGCATGACAGAATCTCAATGTGCATGAGAGTACGTGTGGGTGATAAGTCAGGAATTTTATATTGGGGGCATACCAGTCATGTTCAGGGCCAAATTAAAGAGCCTGAACGTGTTTATTAGCATGACAGTTTCTATTTGACAGGAAAATAATAAGAATTAATCTGTGTTGCAGAAAAATAAGCTAGCAATTATATTGAGGAAAACCTGGAGGGGAGGAAATACTTTAGAGTGCTATGGTGAGAGTCTTGCACAAAGGAAGAGAAGGCAAGGGCTAGGAAGATGGTCATAGAAACTGTTCAGGCTGGAGTGGATTTGCAAGATATCCTAGAGTTAGACTTGGCATGATTTGTTCTAAAACGTTTGTTGCAGGAAGGAAGGAAACAATTTGAAATTTCTAATACAAAGAAAGGAGCGTTGGTGGTAAGGCCTAGTGGTAAGGAGAGGTAGTGAGCTATACTGCCAACACAAAAGCATGTTGTTCAAATCCACCAAGTCTCTGTGGGGGAAAGATGGGGAATCTCCTCCCTTGTGATTTGCTGCCTCTGACCTGCTGGAGGGTCAGCTATGAGCTGATTCTGACTCGATGTTACATCACAACCACAATACATAGGTGCAGTGATTAGGCCATGGCTAGAGATAGAGGATTGTCTTAGGGTTATCAAAGAAAAAAAAATTAAGAAGAAGAGTGGTCAATTGTATGTTGAAGAAAATGTGAAAGGATAATTATTAAAGAAACTACTAACTATCACAATTAGAAAATCTTAAAATAATGGTTTTATTAGAGTAGAAGACTTGTGAATGTTGGAAGCCAATTTGCTAGTGGGCTGCAGAATGGATGAGAGGTGACTTATGGTGGCAAATGAGGAAGAAATGAAGCTATTTAACCAGTTCCTGTTTTATCAGTTATGACTGGCTCAGAGAGTAGACACAATAGAGCACAAGCCTTTTGGGTGGGCACATCCAGGCGGAGCTAGCTGAGGAACTGCGTCCAAGATACAGAGCCTAAAGAGTACACAGCTCAGATATATAAACAGACACACAGAGAGAAATTTATTGATCTCAAGAAACTGATTGGCTCATGTGGGTTGTAGAGGTCAGCACATCTGCTCTATGGGTCAGATGTTGGGCTGGAGGCATCTCCTGACTAATGTAGCTGTGGAGAAATTGCTGAATTCAAGAACAGCAGCTCCAATGGCAAGCTTCTGGTTCCTGGGTTATGGAGGCCAAGGTGTCCCATGAACCAGAAGTCAGGATCCAGAGCAAGTGAGCAAGTTTTGTCAAAATGTTATATGTAGGTTGGGTGCAGGACCTTGAGGAAACTTCCCTGACACCTGATCGCCTAAACACATCACGGTACATTATAAGGGAGACAACATCATTCCCTGACTGCAAATTCCATGACACCATTATGCAACTTCCAAGTTTTGTCATTTTATAACTGTCAAGTCACTGAGAATCATGGTCCAGACATGTTGGAGTACGACCACTATCGTACGACCTGCTTTATTATACTCCAATCAATTGTTCAGAGCATCTCTAAGGGGAAGTAAAACTGACCATTGTCAAGCCAAGTCTGATTCATGGAGTCTTCATGTGTGTCACAGAAGAACTGTGCTCCATAAACGTCATGGCTCCATAAACTTTATGGCTAATTGTTTGATCTTTTTTTTTTCTGAGGGGCTTTTGGTGAATCTCATTTTATCATCAATTAACAAAATTCAGGGACTACTAGTGGTAAAAAAAAAGGGGGTGGGGGAGAGTGGAGAGAAAGAAAGGACAACTGAGAGAAGCATCTGGAGCAGCTAATCTGCAGAGCACAGAAGGAAGGCTGTGATCATCTAGATCAAGAGGTCTTTCCATAATCAAGTTAACCCACAATTGATCTAAGGCTAATGCTCACCACTCTAGGGTGTAGAAAAAACAAAACAAAACAAAACAAAACTGTAGGTGGGACAATAGGGATCAAAGAAAAAGTTCCATCTTGGTAACTGAGCCAGTGAGAAAGAAAACAGCAGTGAGGATACTGACTGTGGCTAGCAGAAAGGTTTCTAAGAGTATGAAAACAGAAAAAGCACACATAGACTAAGAAAAGGTGGGAGGATGACAATACCTAACCAGGTGGGAAGATTTAGAGTCAAGCTGAAAACAATGAAAACTTCAAGGTCATTGGCACATTCCCCTTGCAAGACCCTCTGGGATCCTATCAATGTTTTCATAAGTCATATGCCTCAGTAAAAGGTTCAGAATTTAGACATTCTGATCATAACTGGTGAGGACTGTTGTCCCACTCCATTTGTCTTGCCCTTTGCCATGTTTCCCTTTGTGTAGGTGATATCGAACAGCCATAGGCATTTTTGGGACCCAGCCAAGTGTAAGTTCATTTGCAGATGTATTTAATTTGGATTTACACAGTTCACAGTCACTTCCCACATCTAATGAGGCTATCGCTGGCCATCGAGATGCAGTGACACATTAGATGTAGGTCCAGGCGGCTTATTGTGATACAAGTGTTTTGCATGACACCCACAAAGAAGCACAAAGGGAGTGAAGGAGCAACAAGGCTTGAAATGGACTAATCAAATCTGTGAAAAATCCTGCCAAACTCTGCAGCTCTAGTGGGAAAGAAAGTTAGTGAAGGTTTTTATCGATTTTACAACATCTCTAGAAATTTACATGAGATTTTTAGTACTAACTTGTGAAGCTGAAAGGATTTTCAGTCAATAAAAACAATTTTCTTAGAACTACATTAGAGAAAAGAGTGATTTATCTTTCAGTTCCCTTTATCCATTTTTTTGGAAAATATTTGCCCTATATAAAGGTGATCAAAGACAATGCAATAAAGGAAACAGTATTATGGAGGATTGAATTGTGCCCCCTCACTCCTCTGTGGAATAAAATTCAAACTCATTGTTGTCAAGCCGGTTTGACTTACAGCAACACTCCACTGCATTTCCAAGACTGTAAATTTCTCTGGAGGAGATTGCCCATCTTTCTCTCTCAGACCTGCTGGTGGGTTTAAACCACCAGAGAAGTGCAGTCTTTGGGGGAGTAGTGTAATCCTTAAACCCTGACAGGAGGCATGAAAGCCAATGGGGAAAAGGATGTTCTTTCTTATGTTAATGAGCACCTTTCAGTGCCTTAAACCAAAAGGTACAAAGAAGAGGGCCTTACTAAAATACAAATAGATTTTGCCACCAGGGCTTCTTCTAGTAATGAGTACCACACATATTTTGGAGCATACAGTTCATTGATGTTAGAATTATCAGAAGAAACTTTGGTGGTGCTGTAGTTAAAGGACTGAGCTGCTAACCAAGTTAGAACCCACCAGCCCATAGAAGGGAGAACAATGATGCAGTGTACTTCCACGACAATTTATAGCTTTGGAAATCGTAGGGGACAGTTTTATTCTATCCTATTGGCTCTAGGAGTCAGTTAGTGACTCATAGACCAGCGGGTTTGGGATTAGTCTAATTTGGAACACCAAAATCTGCTAAGTCCAAAAACAAGGGGCTAGTCCTATGTCTGATGGTAGAAAGAAAGGCAATTTTGTCAGTCTATGGCTGACATTGCTTCTTTCACAGCTTCAACATTGTTGTTGAAAATGGATTCCGCTCACTTTTATGAATGCCCATCTGCCTGTTCAGATCCTTTATCTTCGAGAGTAGTGCCTACACCTTGCACCCTAAGTTGACCCACTGCTTGTCAAGTCGGTACACATGGTGACATTCCATTAGGTTTCTGAGGCTGTACATCTCAATGGGAGAAGACTGCTCATCTTTCTTCTGTGGAGTGACTGACCTTTCAATTAACAGTTCCACATATTATACATTATATCCCTGAATGACTTACCCTAAGTTTAGAGTTCTGTAATACAGATTTATAGGCATTAATCCAAACTATCCTAATCCTTATGTTAGGAAAACTGGATTTGGAAATAGCTCTCCTTCAACAATGTAGAATGGGTTGTTAATAGTAGTTCTCCTCTGGGACCTTTCCTGCCACAGACCTTGGCCAGAAATATGCCAATTTTAAAAATGCATCTTATTAGAAATAAGTTGAACTTCAAGAAGGAAAGATTTAGAATCTCAATATATTTGGTTGTTTAATTGAAAGCTTTACAGATTTAGTAATTTTTCCCTTCTACTCATCCCTCAAAAAAACCCCCAAAATCCCACAAAAAACCAAACCAAAACAAACCAATTCTAGAACTTGAGTGGGTATTCATTGAGGTTGAGTTAAATCCATGGGTTGGCTGGCTGTCTTATAAAAGTGGTGGGTTCTCTATACTTTCTGCATCATTTTATTGTAAAAATAAAAATAGTGAAAACAAAAAAAAACTAGGGCTCTAAACCACTATGCAGCCCATTACATCTATTACAACTCAGGTTCCAGAGTTAAAGATAGCACTGGCAATCTGATCCCCAGGGAACTCACAGCTACAAATAAGTAGACAATTTCAATGAATAACCCAACTTGCAAAGGGTACATAGGATGCCAGGGGGTCACAAAGGAGGGGTGTTTATATCGGCTAGGCCAGTGACAGTCTGAGTGACAAACACCATTGCTGGTACTAATAGAAATGTTCCTCCTTTCTGAGTACTGTGTGCAAATCAAGTATGTGCACTTCTACTTGCTTCCTGTAAACTCTTTGGATCTTAATGATAATGATAGAGGAGTCCATCTCAAGTTTAGAGTACAGTGACACATTTTTTTTTAAATTCAAGTGAAAGTTTACAAATCCGACTGAAGTTCATTTTATAACATTATTTATAATTATTGCTAGGTGCTGTCAAGGTGACTACAACTCATAATGACCCCATGAATAATAGATCTGATCTTATCCTAACCTGAATCATCCTTACCATCTCTGATATTTTTGAGAATTGTAACAGTTGCTGTGTCAATCCACCTTGTTGAGAGGCTTCCTTTCTTTCTCTGACTCTCCACCTTTCCTAGCATGATGTCTTTTTCTATGGACTAGTCCCTCTAAAGATTACACTTTCTCCAAGACAGACTTGATCTTGCTCTTGTACATGGGATAGTCAATTGTTGTTGTTGTTGTTATGTGCCATCAAGTTGCCTGCGAATCATAGAGATCTTATGTACAACAGCCCTAAACCCTGCTCTATCCTGTTCCAATCTCACTGTCTCCAACACACCTACCCCCATTAACCTAGTCACTGAATCAATCCATCTCATTGAGGGTTTTCCTCTCCTTTGCTGTCTCTATACCCTTCCAAGCATGATGTCCTTCTCCAAGGACTGGTCCCTCCTTGCAACATGTCAAAAGTATGTCAGATGAAGCTTCAGAATCCTTACCTCCAAGGATCAGCCTAGTTTAACCCTTTCCAGGATGAACCTGTTCATTTTCTTAGCAGTCTATGGTATATTCAATACTCTTCTCCAACATCACAGCTCAAAGACATAAATTCTCCTTCTATCATCTCTAGTCATTGCCCAGATCTCTGATTCAAAGCAAATGATTGCAAAGACCATGGCCTGTATCAGGTGCACCTTAGTCTGTGGAATGACTCCATTGCTTTTCAGTACTTTGGAGAGGTCCTTAACAGCAGACTTTCCTATCATAATACATCTTTTAATTTCTTGGCTGCTGGTACCAAGAGTGTTGACTGTGGAGCCAATCTATTTAAAGCTGTTAACAAGCTCAATCTCATCACCATCCATCCTGATGATGCCAATTGGCCCAGTGGTGAGAATCTTTGTCTTCTTGATATTGAGCCTCAATCCATATTG
>NW_006399788.1:12858433-12860807 GCF_000299155.1 Elephantulus edwardii | reverse complement strand
CCTATCCTGAGCCAACTGCTCTATCTTTGACACACTTTACCCCAGACACTGTTTCAATCCACCTCATCCAGGGTCTTCCTCTCTTACCTAATCTTTTACCCTTTCAAGCATGATGTCCATCTCTAAGAACTGGTCCCTCCTGGCAACATGCCCAAAGTATATGAGACGGAGTTTCAAAATCCTTTGTCTTCAAGGAGCAACCTGATTTCACCCTCTCCAGGACAGACTTGTTTGTTCTCTTGGCAGTCAATGGTATGTTTAATATTCTTCTCCAGCACTACAACTCAAAGACATCAATGCTTCTTCTGTCATCCTTGTTCATTGTCCAGCTCTCAGATGCTTTAGCAAGTCATTGAGTAGGTGATGTCCTGGATCAGGTGCACTCTTTGGGCTTAGATAGTTGTTCTTTAACATTTTGGAAAGGTCCCTGACAGTAGATTTTCCCAACATAACTCATCTTTTGGTTTCCTGACTGCTGGTGTCAAAACTATCGATTGTGGATCTGAACAAGACAAAATTGTTAACAACCGCAGTCTTTCCTCCATCTATCATGATGCTAACAATTGGCCCAGTATTGAGGTTCTTTGTTTCCTTGATATTGAGATACAATCCATATGGAAAGCTGCAGACCTTGATCTTCTGCTGCAAATACTTCAAGTCCTCCTCAGTTTTGGTGAACAAGGTTGTGTCATCTGCATAACACAGGTTGTGATGTGTCCTCCTTCAATCCTGATGCCACATTCTTCTTCACAAATTCCAGCCTACCAAATTCTTTTTCATAAAATCCAGCTTACTAAATAATATGTTTATATTGAAAAGAAACAGAGAAAGGATACATCCTTGATACACTCCTTTCTTGGTTTTGAACCATGCAGTGTATCTTCTTGATCTGTTTAGATAACAGCTTCTTGGTCTGTATGTGTTTCACATGAGCACAATCAAGTGTTCTGGGATTCCCATTTTCTCAAAGTTAGCCAAAATTTGTTGTGATCCACACAGTCAAATGCCTTTGTGTAGTTGATAAAACACAAATACACATCCTTCTGGTACTCTCTACTTTCAGCCAAGATCCATCTGATGTCAACAATGATGTTCCTAGTGCCACAATCTCTTCTAAACCCAGGGAGTTCTCTATGTACTGTTCTAGAAGGGTTTTTTTTGTTTTGTTTTTATAATCTTCAGCAAGATATTTTTTCTTTTTTTATTCATTTTCCATTTTTAAAGAGAGATTTTGCTTGCATGTGATAATAGTGATACTATTTGATAATTTCTACATTCTGTTGTTCACTTTTTTTGAGCATGGGAATAAATACAGATCTCCAGTCAGTGAGCCAAGTAGCAGCCCTCCAGAATTCCTTATTTTGCTCTTGTTTGGCTTTAGCTGTTTGTGTATACATTTTAATAACAGTTGTATTAAGAAGTGTTCCTTGCACATGTATGGGTACTATCCTTTCACTCACAGCATTGCACTTCTTTAACACTAGACCCAGGAAAATTCCTAGTACTGTAATGTTAGGTTCAGGGAACTCCCGCTATTCTAACAGTGGGTTTATTGAAGTCAATTTTCTTATTATTTTTCATAACTTTTGTGCATATTCCTTACATTCTTTTCCATGTGTAAATATTTAACAATTTTAAACAGCAATGACACAAAAGGTATACAGGAGTTCAAGCTGTGTAGCACATGAAGCATGTAGGTAACTCTTGTAAAAATGTTCCCTGAGAAGGGAAAGGTGGGACACATGAAGGCATAAAGGGATGGTAAGGGGAGTTGTGATTTCAAAAAAGATAACAGAACATAATTCAAATCTAACTATGGGGAAATAGCAGATAAACCCAATCAGAGGGACATCTTAAAAATAACAGCCTGTATTCTTGCTAGACTAAGGATAACAGAAGAAGAATTGAGGCTTTTGAGTTGTGATGTTAGAGAAGAGCATTGAACTGACAAAGAACAAGGAAGCCTCTCTTAGAAGAAGTTCAACCAAGGCACTCCTGGGAGGCAAAGATGGTGAAGTGTTGGTTCACATACTTTGGGCATGTTGTTAGGAGAGACCAGTCCTTGGAAAAAGACATCATGCTTAGAATGGTGGAGGGTCAGAGTAAGAAGGGAAGACCTTCAACAAGTTGGATCAACACAGTGACAGTAGCAATGGGCTCAAGTAGATCCGAGATGTTGTGTCTAGTACAGGATGAAGCGGGGTTCAGATTTGCTGCTCTTAAGAGTTGCTGTCCGGCGCTGGCTGAAAATCGCCTGTGACTTCATCCATAGCCACTGGTGAGAGTCAGCGCCCAGAGCCATCAGGGGCTTTAAGCTCGTTGCCCACTGCTGTGGTGTGGACAGCTAAAACCCAGGCCCCGACAGGCACCTGGG
>NW_006399788.1:12851782-12858333 GCF_000299155.1 Elephantulus edwardii | reverse complement strand
ACAAGCTCAATCTCATCACCATCCATCCTGATGATGCCAATTGGCCCAGTGGTGAGAATCTTTGTCTTCTTGATATTGAGCCTCAATCCATATTGAAGGTTGCAGTCCTTGACCTTCTTCAACAAGTGCTCAGTTCCTCCACAGTTTCAGCAAGCATGGCTGTGTCATCTGCATAATGCATATTGTTGATGGATCTTCCTCCAATCCTGATGCCACATTTCTCTTCATAGAATCCAGCCTCTCAGATAATCTGTTCTGCATGTAAGTTGAAAGGTATGGAGATAGGACACATCCCTGGTATACACCCTTCTCAGTTTTGTACCATGCAGTGTTTCCTTGCTCTGTTCTGACAACTGCCTCCTGGTCCAAGTATAGGTTTCACATTCGCACAATTAAGTGTTCTGGGATTCCCATACTTCTGAGAGTCAGCCACAGTTTGTTGTGATCCCACAGTCAAATGCCTTTGCATAATCAATGAAACACAGATAGACATTAGTTTTGTACTCCCTGCTTTCAGCCAAGATCAGTCTGACATTAGCTACAATATCCCTAGTACCATGACCCCTTCTAAACCCAGTTTACATTTCTGGCATTTCTCTGTTGATGTGCTGTTCCAGTCATTTTTGGATAATCTTCAGCAGGATCTTGCTTGCATGTGATATCAATGTAGGAAAATTAGATATTGTTAAAGAAGAAATGGACTACATAAATATTGACAAGCTAGGTATTGCCAAGATGAGATGGACTGGCATGGGGCATTTTGAGTTGGACAGTCATATGATCTATTACTCTGGAGATGAAAAGGTGAAGAAAAATGGGGTTGCTTTCATAGTTAAAAAATAATTTCTAGATTTGTCTTGAAATACAATATTGTGAGCGATAGGGTAATATCCATACACATACAAAGAAGTCCAATAAGTACCACTATCATTCAGATATATGCACCAGCAACCTGAGCCAAAGAAGAGGAAATAGAAGATTTCTACCAAATGCAATCAGAGATTGATTTAACATGCAATCAAGATGCATTAATAATAATGGACTAGTATAATGTGACTGGAATGCAAAAGTTGGAAACAGAAACATGGACTTAGTGATAGAAATGAAGCTGGAGATAGAACGATTGAATTTTGCATAATCAACAACTTATCCATTGCAAATACATTTTATAAGAAACATAAACAAAGGTTATATATGTGGATTTCACCAGATGGTATGTATAGGAATCAAATTGATTACATCTGCAGAAAGAACTGCTGGAGAAGCTCCATATCAGCTGTGAAAACTAGCCCAGATGCTGTTTGTGGAACAGACCACCAACTACTCGTATGCAAGTTCAAGCTGAAGCTAAAGAAAATGAAATAAAATCCATGGAAAACAAAATATGACCTTGATTCTATCTCACCTAATTTCAGAACCATCTCAGGAATAGGTTTCAGGGTTAGGGTTAGGGTTAGGGTTAGGATTGAACATCAATGAGCGAAGACCAGATGAGTTATGGGAGGATATTAAGAGTATCACCCAGGAAGAGTGCAAAAAGTCATTACAAAGACAGAGGAGGAAGAAAAGACCAATATGGATGTCAGAAGAGACTCTGAATATTGCACTAGAGCATGGAGGAGCCAAAGCAGAGGGAAGAATTCAAGATATTAAAGAATTGGACAGAAGATTTCAAAAGGTAGGAGCAGGAAGATAAAGTAAACTATTACAATGAAATGTGCAAGGATCTGGAGGAAAAAAATCAAAAGGGCTGCACTTGGTCAGCATGTCTTAAGCTCAAGGAACTGAAGAACAAATTCAAACCTCGAGTTGCTATATTTAAGGATGCTTTGGGCAGAATATGAAATGATCCAGGAAGTGTTACAAGAAGAAAGAATATACAGCCATTGTACCAAAAGGAATTGGCAGACACAGAAGAATTTCATGAAATAACATATGAGAGCCTATGGTGATGAAGGAAGAAGTTTAAGCTGCTTTGAAAGAACTGGCTAAGAATAAGGCCCCAGGAATTTATGGCATACCAATTGACACATTTCAACTAAAAGATGCTGCCCTAGGTGTGCTCACCAAGTTGTGCCAAGAAATCTCGAGGACAACCACCTGGCCAACTCTCTGGAAAAGAGCTATAATTTGTTCCCATCCCAAAGAAGGGTGACCCAACAGAGTGTGGAAATTATCAAACAATATCATTGCTATCACATGCAAGCAAAATTCTGCTGAAGATTATCTAACAACGACTGGGATATTCAATAGATACCTTTAAGGTGTGATGCTGGCAAAGAGTAATGAATATATAATAAACAGTTAAAAAGAACAAATGGACCTGTCTTGGAGGAAGTGTAACCAAGATACTCCTTACAGGAAAGGATGGTGAAGCATTGTCTCACATACATCTTTTGGGTAGTTTGTCAAGAAGTGCAGTCTTTATGAAAAGATATCATGCTGGGCAAGTAGAGGATCAGCAAAAGGGATGAAGGCCCTCAATGAGATGGATTGACACAGTGACCACAACAGTAGACTTGAGTATGGTGGAGATTGGGAAGATGATGCAGGATAGCACAAGATTCCAATTTATTGTTCCTAGTGTTGCCATGAGTTATAGTCAGCTTGTTGTTGTTATTGTTGTTGATTGACTTTGAGTCAAATACAACTCATAGTGACCCTAGGAATAAAAGGTCTGAAGCCCCTCTACAACTATTTATGAAAGTTCATAGAATTTCCAGAGGTATGTTGTTTAGGAAGTGGATGCCACTCCTACTTAGTGGTACCTAATGACAATCACAATAGTTTAATATAATTATTAATTACAATGTCTTATCAACACTTTATTATATATTGCCTTTACTTTTATCCAACTTATCTATTTCTTAATGTTTACTCCCCTCTGCTTCCTCTCCCATTCATGATAACCATCCAAAAATTATTCTGTTTGAGTGTAAACATTTCCTTAGCTTTTTATAGTGATGGTCTTATACCATAATTGTCTTTTTGTGACCAATCACTCCAGAGTACTGGGAAGCAACTATGCCAGTCTAGAGACTAAGATGTGTCTGGTCCAGGCCATGGTCTTCATAATTATTTGCTATGCATCAAAAAACTGGACAATGACTAAGGATGACAGAAGAATTGATGTCTTTGCATTATGATGCTGGAGAAGAGCCTTGAACATACCATGGATCACCAAGAAAACAAACAGGTCTGTCTTAGAGATGGTGAAACCAACTTTCTCCTTGAAGGCTAGGATTTTGAAGTCATATCACACACATTTTGGGCATGTGACCAAGAGGCACCAATCCTTAGAGAAGGACATCATGCTTGGAAGGGTGGAGGAAAGCACAGGAGAGGAAGACCCAGATGAGATGGATTGACATAGTGATTGGGGTAAGAGGGAGGTGTATCAGAGTCAGTGTGAGACTACCTCAGATCAGGGCAAGTTTCAGAGCTATTGTACATAGGGTTGCTATGAATCACAGGTGACTTGATGGCACATAACAACAACAATGACAACAATGTCCTCTAGATGCATCTATGTTATGTAGTGTTTCATGAATTCTTTGTTGTTTTTTAGTGCTGCATAGTGTTCAATTGTATGAATGTACCATAGTTTCTTTAGCTATCATTCAGGCCTGGAAAAGGTCACTGAGGTAAGGGTGCAGTAATGAAAACCCTGAGAAGATATTGATGTGGGCGTTAGAGTCAGAAAGAACAATTAAAACACAATGATGAAGATGGAGGGGAGAAACAGGAGATGGAATCCAAACAGAGAAAAATCCGCAGATGCTAACAATTGACCCATCTGGAAGAAACTAATAAAGTTTGACCAAAGGTCCTTCTCAGTAAAGAGTGTGGGTGGTGCTCTGGAGGTGCAAAGGTTTAACAAGTTATTTAAATAACTTGAAAACAAAGAAGAAAAGGCATCTATTCTCACCTCTCTGTGGAAACCCACCTTACTCTCTGAGGGTGTTTCTTTCTTACTTGCTAAAGTTTACTCTGTCTTTATTCCAGGATCTTTCTTCCCTTTGCTGATGCACTTTTGGATGTGCTTTATCTAGACTGCGCTCAGCTAATGGACCAGGCCCAGGAGAACTGCCAATTTTCTTAAGTGCCTTCGAGTCTAGTATGACTCATAGTGACTCTATGAGCAACAGATACGCACTCGGTCCTATCTTGTGCTGTCCTTATCATCCTTGAACATTTGAATCCATAGCCACAGATTCCATCTCAGTGAATCTGCTTGAGGGTCTTCCTCTTCTTTAACCTTCCAGCTTTCTAAGCATGATATCCCTTCCAAGGAATAGCCTCTATTCCAAGGAATAGAGAATATGAGATGAAGCTTCACCATCTTGGCAGCCAAGAATCATTCTGGGTGCACTTTACTTCAGACTTATCTATTTGTCCTTATGGCAGTCCATGAGATGTTCAGCACTCTTCTTCAACACCATAACCTAAATGCATCAATTCGCCACTTGTCATCTTTATTGATTTATCCACCTCCAGAATTGTAGCAGGTGTTTAGAAAGTCTGTTGCTTGAACCAGGCAAATCTTAGTCTTTAAACTGACATCATTGTTCTTCAGGACTTTGGAGAGATCCCTGACTGCAGACTTTCCTGGTCCAATTTGTATCCTGATCTGACTTCTGGAACCAAATGCACTGACTGTAGATCTACGCAAGATGAAATAATGGGCAATTTCAAAATTTTCTCCAACTATCATGTTGTTGCCTATTGGTCCAGTGGTGAAAATTTTTGTTTTCTTGATGCTGAGATGTAATCCATATTGAAGGCTACGGTCCTTACTCCTCCGCAGCAAGTGCCTCAGGTCAAGCAAAATTGTGTCATCTGCATTATGCAGGTTGTTGATTAGACTTCCTCCAATCCTGAGGCCACATTCTTCTTTATAAAGTCCGGTATCTTGGATGATTTGCTCAGCATACAGATTGAATAGACCTGGGGAAAGGATACAGCCCTGACACACATCTTTCCCAATTTTAAACCATGCAGTGTTCCCTTGTTTTGTTCAAACAATATCTTCTTGAACTAGGTATAGATTTTGTAGAAGCATAATTAAGTGTTCTGGATTTCCCATCTTTCTCAAGGTTAGCTGAAGTTTGATATGATTCCTATAGTCAAATGTCTTTGCATAGACAATAAAACACAAGTAGACACTCTTCTGATATTCTCTAATTTCAGCCAAAATCTATCTGACTTCAGCAGTAATATCCCTGGTGTCACAGCCTTTTCTAAATTCAGTTTGAACTTCTGGCAGTTCTCTGTCAGTGTACTGTTAATAACCATTTTTGGAAGATCTTCAATAATATTTTGCTTACATGTGATATTGGTACCATTGTTAAATAATTTCCACATTCACTTGGATTACCTTTGTTGGGAATATGAACAAATATGGATCTCTTCCAGTCAGTTGGCCAAGTAGCTGTCTGCCAAATTTCTTGGCACAGACCAGACATCCAGGGCTGCATCTGTCATTTGGATCATGTCAATTGATATTCCATCAATTCTAGAGGCCTTATTTTCTGCCAATGCCTTCAATGCAGCTTGAACTTTTCCCTTGATCACTTATGGTTCTTTGTTGTTATTGTTATGTCTCATTGAGTTGACTCTGATTCATAGTGATCCTATGTACAACAGCTCTGAACCCTGCTCTACCCTGAGCCAATTTCAGCATCTCTGACACACCTACTTCCCATTACCCCAACCACTGTGTCAATCCATCTCATCCTGGGCTTTCCTCTCTTGTGCTGTTCCTCCACCCTTCCAAATATGATGTCCCTCTCCAAAGACTGATCCCTTATTCCAACATGCCCAAAGTATGTCATAAAGAGTTTAAAAAATCTTTGCTTTCAAGGAGCAGCCTGCTTTCAGCCTCTCAAGGTTGGACCTACCTGTTCTTTTAGCTGTTCATGGTATATCAATACTCGTCTCCAGTACCACAACCCAAAGGCATCAGTTCTTCTATCATCCATTGTCATTTTCAACTCTCTGATGCATAGCAAGTAATTACGAAGACCATGGCCTGGATCAGTTGTACCTTAATCTCTAGACTGACAGCTTACTCTTTAGTACTCTGGAGAGGTCCCTGACAGCAGGTTTTCCCAATGGAGTTTGTCTTCCCCCCCTATTTTTTTTTATTATTAATTTCAATGAACATTTACAGAGATTGTGGATTTCCATTCATTCATTGTTGCATTTTTCTCCCCACTCACCCCACCCCCACCCCCAGTTCGCTCTTCTTTAAAAGTAAAAGAAAAACTCCTTCATTGATATACAATCCCTCCACACACACACACACACACACACACACACACACCCTCACCCCGAGTACATGTCACTCTGCAACCCTCATTCCGAACACTTATGCAGTTTGTCTTTTGATATCCTGACTGCTGGTGCAAAGAGTGTTGATTATGGAGCTAAGCAAGCTGAAGCTCTGAACACTCTCAATCTCTTTACTGCTTATCATGATGCTGCCAATTGGCCCAGTCGTGAGAATCTTTGTTTTTGTTGATGTTGAGCTTTTTATTGTACTCTATTTT
>NW_006399788.1:12828231-12846667 GCF_000299155.1 Elephantulus edwardii | reverse complement strand
TGTGCAGCTCTGCAACTGCATCCTGGCCCATCCTCACCCTTCTGCCCCCAACCCTCACCTCCTTGTACCCCCAATATGTTTTTCCCAATTAAAAAAATATTAAAAAACAAAAGAGTTGCTGTAAGTCATAGGTGACTCAATGGCATACATACAACAAAAGCAATTTTTGCTTAGTTTGGACATATCATCAGGAAAGCTTAAAATCTAGAAAGAAATGTTTGGTAAAGCAGAAGCCAATAGAAATGAAGGAAATCCTCAAGGTCTGATACAAAAGTTACAGCAATGGATGTAAAGATACCAGTGATCATGAAGAATGCATAGGCCCTGAAAGAGTTTTCTTATAAAAAAACAACAGCTTGACAGCAGCTACTAATTTTTTAAAATGTCAGTGTTAGGAAAAATTGAAAAAAAGACTAAAGAGTTGTTCCGTATTAAAGAAGGCTCTGGTGGCTTAGTGGCAAGAAGCTGCGCTGCAATTCGAGGCCACCAGCTGCTCTGCGGGAGAAGGATGGGCAATCTTCTCTCAGGAAATTAACTGCTCCTGAAAACTATGGTTTGGTTCCAACTCGACAGTACACAACACAACAACAACAAAGAAATGTGACAATCAAATACAATAAATAATCTTAAACTGAAAGTAGCATTCCTGGTGAAACTTAAATATGATAAAATAGACACTTGTTATTAGGCACTGCTAAGTTGGAACTGGTAGCTGAACCCCTAGCGGGTTTCTAGAGGCTGTAAATTGCAGGGGTGGAAATTGCCCATCTTTCTACAACAATGTAACTAGTAAAACATGTGCCTTTATGTTGGCAGTGCAACTCCTCACCACTAAGCTATCATAGCTTCCTAGGATATGAAATAAACCAAACAAAACCCATCACCAGTAAGTTGATTCTGACTCATGGCGACCCTGGCACTGTCCCTAAGGATTTCCACGTATATAAGTCTTTACAGAAGTTGATTGCCACATCAGTCTCACACAGAGTGAATTATGGACTCAAATGACTGATGTTTTGACTAGCAGCTGCGTGTTTAAACACTGTGCTGTGAGAGTTTTTGGAAATATGAAACACAGATTGTTAATATATGTTGCATGAAGTAAATTACCTAAAAATGATAACCTTGCTCTGGTTATGCAACAGAATCTCCTTATTAAGAGATATGCATTGAAGTATCAGGTAAAGAAAGCCACATAACTATGTGGCTTAATCTCAAAAAGCATAAAAATTTAAAGTAATATGTTAGTGTGTGCATCTAAGTGTGGGGGTCAGTAAAGAAAGGAAAAACACCTCAGTTATTAAAAGTTGGATCTGGGAAAAGAGCTATTGAAGTTTTTGTGCTGTTAATGTAACTTTTCTCTAAATTTGAAATTTATTTCAAAAGAAATATTTAAGATAGTAGATGTTGTTGTTGCTGCCAGCACCACTAAGTTGGCTCCAATTCGTAGCAGCTCTATGTACAACAGAACAGAACAGAACAGAATGCTGTCTGCTTCTGTGCAGTACTCACCACGGCTGGTGTGTGTGAGCCTTTATATTGCTTGCACTCACTGTATCATTTTAGGGCCTTTTTTGGGGGGGATGCCTCTGTCTTTCTCCCAGACCTGACCCTGCCTGATAACACGATTAAAGTATATGAGACAAAGTTTCATCATTCTAGCTTCTTAGAAACCTTCTGACTGCTCTATTTCCAAGACAGATTTGTTTATTATTTTAGTAATCTGTGGTGAAGGCAATATTTTTAATATTGTCAATACATTTCAAAGGGGACTTGAGGTCCCCTTTGTTTTCCCCCTTCAAGGCATGATATTTTTAATCACTTTATATGCACATGAAATTCGATAATGAACAAGGACAACAGTAGCTACTGAAGTGTTTACTAACTAGGAAGTCAAGAAAGAGAAATTGACAACCAGGGGGATTGAATGATATGTAATGATCTTCTCCCAGAAAAAGAAGAGATGGGTTTGGAGACCCACCTGGAGAATCTGGTTCTGGTAGCAAAAGGGACTCTTCTGTCTTTAAAAAAGGCATAAAAAGGCAGAGTTTCAGAAAGATGGTGGCATAAATAAACCATTGTTCTCATCTTCCCTCATAAATAAAACAAGAATTAGCATGAGGAGATTGTTCTTGACTTAGAGAAACTCTGAATTGGGAGCAAATGAAAACAGCGAGGAACGGAAGGTAGGCAAGAATCAAACACCAGCAATGAGTTGCATGTTGTATGTAGTTATGTATCTTTGTGTTGGAGCTGTACACTAAAGCTGACCCTCCAATGGGTTTTCACAGGCTGTAAATTGCACAACAGGAGATTTTCCATCTTTCTCTCAGGGAGCTACTACTTGAGCTGTGTGCCCTTGGATTGGCAGTACAACTCCTTATCACTAAGCCATTAGAGTTCTCTATTCAGTCAACAAAGTTGCATATGACAGGAAAATCACTTTTAACCATCCCTACCCATGTGATTTGCTGGCTGCTGTGAACTGAGAAAGTAGTCATCTGAGTTGGGGGGTGACAGGTGGGAACCATTTCCTTAACCACCACATCCCCTGTAAAAAGAAACAAGACTAAGTTTCTGGCCTAAAATTGAGGCAAATCTCCTTGAGGGTTTGTGAAGAGTACCAGTACCTTTTCCTTCCAGACATTGCTGATCCCATGCCTATCATGAATTTGTGCACAAGATCTCCTGGAAATCAGTTTACTCTCATTGTCTACACTCTACCTGACTTCTTCGGCATCTCATAGCTCAGGTGTTTGATACCAACACATCTCTTGGGGATTTGGTTTGAGTTTACCAGCTTCCCTTTTCCATCAGCACTGGGCATAGTTGCCTGAAGCTCTGTGTACTAGGTAGCAAGGATCTTCAATAGAAGCTATACCCACAGCTAGCATGCTCTCTGGTAAGAGGGAGGTCTCTAATAGCAGCAGGACAGACTTCCCTAGGAGCCCATTGGGAATGTGCCAGGGCTCCTCTTGCCTGGACAGTGCTGGTTACAATTGCTACTGCAATTTGCTACATAAGGTCTGTGCAGTGGGGTCTGCTTCCACAGGCCTCCCTGCAGTATGCTGTTGTCATGTCTCTGAAACCAATAGGACTGATCTCCTAAGAAATCAGCTCAGGTATGTTTGGTCCCCTTTTTTGGGGTGAGGACCACTGACAGAATGCTATGTGCCAAGAAGCAGACATATTTAATGGAGGCCACACTCATAGCCAACATACTGCAGGCGTGAGGGTGGGACACTGAAAAGAGCAAGAGAAACCTCTCCAGAGGTTTATCTGAAGTGTGACAGTCTGTTCCCAACCTCGACACTGTCACCTTCAAGCTTGCTGTGAATTGTTAAGAAGAGCCCTGAAGTAGAGTCTTCTCCCAAAGTTAATACTCTACATGGCCTTCTAAATACCCTGTAGGTCTCACTTCTGAAATCAATATGAAAAACTGTTGCTGTCCATTCACCTGCAATGAACAGCGACACCCTGATGGGGGTAAGCATGATGGAGATACAACACTCCAGGAACCCTTCAAAGAGTTGATCCAGCTCAATTTTATTGGGGGCTGCAGGGCACTTACATACAAACAAGTAAACAAGACAGGATAGAGTGGGCTTACAGATGTGGAACATGCAGATTGGATAGGAGAACCTCAGCCTCATGTGGACCACTACCAGTTCAACAGATGCAGCAGCCATCTTCCCAGGTGGCGAGCTTTCTCAAGCCAGTACAGCCAAACACAGGGGCACTTTCTCTATCCTGTATTAAAGGCCATTGGGAGGCCCACACTTATTCAGAGCTTAGGTGATCTGTCCCAGCCAGAGACCCTCCTTCCCTCCCCAACATTCCTCAACAAGAAACCTCTCTAGGAGTCATATAGGGTCAGTTTGCTCCCACTTCCAGTTGATGCTAAGGATTGCTGAAAGAGGCTGCTGTGTGTTAGGAAGCAGAAGACCTGTAGTGAAGGCTGTACTCACAGAGCACAATCAGTTGGACTCTGATAGCATCAAAGCAGATCTCCACAGGGATGTTAGTGGAGTGTGACACTCTCTCCTCTACTTGGTAATTATTGGTTTCTGGGCTGTTCCAAATTGGTCCAGGAGTCTTCCATATTGGAGCATGTTCTGATAGCCAGTACTTTACCTGCCTCTCTGTGAACCTTATAGCTCAGGTCTCAGAAACTAATGAGGCAGACCTCCTTTGGAATCAAAGGAAGTCGTCAAAGCTGTTTTGAAGACATTAACAAAAAATAAGATCCCAGGACTAGATGGGATACTGATTGATGTGTTTCAGCTAACAGATGCTACTCTGGATCTATGTTGGGAAATTTGGAGACTAGCTGCCTGGCCAACTAACTAGAAGAGATCCAGATTTGTTTCCATTCCCAAGAAAGATGATCCAACAGAATGTGAAATTATTAAACAGTATCATTAATATCACATGTCATGAGAGCAAAATATTGTTGAAGATGAGCCAAAAATGGCTGGAACAGTACATTGATAGGGAACTGCCAGAAATTCAAGATGGATTTGGGTTTAGAAGAGGTCATGACACCAAAAATGTCATTGCTGACATGGATCCTGGCTAAAGCAGAGAATACCAGAGGAATGTCTATCTGTGTTTTATTGACTGTCCAGACATTTGACTGTCTGGATCATAACAACCTATGGCTATCACTGAGGAGAACAGGAATGCCAGAATTTAATTGTGCTCATACGAAATCTATCCCTAGATCAAGAAGCTGTTGTTCTAATGGAACAAGGGAACACTAAATGACTTAATATCAGGAAAGGTGTGTATCAGGGCTGTATCCCTTCTTCATACCTATTCAATCTGTATACTAAACAAATAATTTGTGAAGTTGAACTCTATGAAGAGGAAGGTGACATAACAATCAGAGAAAGACTCTTCAGCAACGTGCATTATGCAGATGACACAGCCTTGCCTGTGGAAAGTGAAGAGAACCTGAAATGCTCATTGTAGAAAATCAAAGATTATAGCCTTCAATACAATATGAATTATATCTCAACATCAAGGAAAAAAATCCTTATTACTGGGCCAATAAACAACATCATGATAGATGGGAAAAGGATTGAAAATGTCAATTATTTCATTTTACTTGGATCCACAATCAGCACCATTACTTCCATCAGTCAGGCGATCAGGAGACACATTGCTTTTGGGCAAATCTGCTGTCAGAGACATTTCCAAAATACTGAAGAGTAAGGATGTTAGTTTGAAGACTAAGATATGCCTGATTAGGTTCATAGATTTTGCAATCTCTTGCTATACATTTGAGAATTGGCCAATGAATAAGGATTACAGAAAAACTGATGCCTTTATATTGTGTTGTTGAAGAAGAGCACTGATTATCTTATAGGTCGCAAAATTAAAAAAATAATTAAGCAGATATATTTTGGAAAAAGCATAGGCCGAGTGCCCTTTCAAGGCTGATGAGGCTTAGGCTCACATATTTTGAGAATGTTGCTACAAGAGGCCATTCCTTGAAAAGGAATATAAACTTGGAAATGCGAAAGGTCAGTGAAAGAGAGGAAGATCCCCAGCACGGTGGCTTGACAGGGGAACTACAGCAATAGGGCCAAATGTATCAGAGATGATGAGGATGGCACAGGATAGGACAGGATTCAGGTCTGTTGTTCATAGGGTTGCTATGAGTTGTACCCAACTCAATGATACCTAATTACAACCACCTTTGGGTCTATCATCTCTCCTTTATATATGGCATGGAGGACTGCTTACAGAGGCTTCTATGTGCCAGGCAAGCGTCTTGAGTGGAGGCTGCATCCACAATCACAACACTATAGGTGTGATCTCATAGCAACAAGACAGACTTCCCTGGGGGTCCATTTGGAGTGTAACTATGCTTCACTTCATTGGTTCCAGCTGGTAACTAGTTTGATATAAACGCCTATGGAAGGTAATAGTGGAACCAGAAGGTGTTCTGCTTGCTTGGTGAGCTCAGGGTTGTTGGGGCTCTAACATCAAGCCATCTTCCAGAGGTCCTTCTGGGGAAAATCAACACCTTCTCCTGAAATGGAATAATGTTCTCTTCTGCTCCCCTGAACACCAGTTTAGGTATAAATAAACAGTCCCTTGGGCAAAACCAGAGGTTCGAACTAGGTTTGAAGAGGTGTTGCTGGGTTTAGTCAGATTTTCTGATTAAAAATACGATTGGAGAATAGAGAGGGATGGGATTAATAATCAGAGACAGGCAACTGCATCTCCTGATGGATAGGCTGATTAGGACATGATGTCTTGCCTGAGTGGTCACGCCTGCTGGTGAACAGACTGACCACAGCATTTTCTTAAGTATGTTTGGGAAAAACTGAGAGCTGAAAATGAGCCTCTCAGATCCTAATGAAATCAGAGAAAGAGAAGGACCTATCATAGCGAGGGAGGAAAAAAAAATTGTAACTCAAGTTGAAGGCTTTGATCACCTGAAAGTTTCTTACAGAAAATAGTGCAAGAAAAAAATGGCAAACTGTAGTGAAAATGGAGAAAATTAACTCCCTTAAAAAATAATAATGCTTTAAAAAATGGCAACACACAAAAAGAACAAAGAAACAATGATCTCCTAAGTGAACTTGAGAAAGGGAAATTAAATGCATGTAGTTGTTGTCATTGTTATGTGCCATTGAGTCCTCTGTGACTCAAAGCAGCCCTATGTACAATAGCTCTGAAGCCTGCCCTGCCCTGAGTCAGTCTCACTGACTCCAACACACCTACTTCAATTGCCCCAGTTCCTCTCCTGCACTGTCTGTCCACCCTTCCAAACATGATATCCTTGGCCAAGGACTGGTCCTCCTGGTCATGTGTCCAAAGTATGTGAGATGGAGCTTCCAAGGGACAGCACAAGACAGGAAGACCTCCAATGAGATTAATTGATTCAGTGACTAGGGTAACATGGGTAGATATGTCAGAGACAATAAGGTTGACATAGAATAGAGCAGAGTTCAGAGCTGTTGTACACAGGGTCGCTATGAGTAACAAACGACTCGATGGCACATAACAACAAGGAGAAACTTGGTTTTACCTTCTCCAAGATGGACTTATTTGTTTTTCTGGGTGGCCATGGTATGTTCAGTTATCTTCTCTAGCACAACAACTCAAAGGTATCAATTCTTCTTCTGTCGTCCTTGGTCATTATACAGCTCTCTAAAATATAGCATGTCATTGCGAAGATCATGGCCTGAATTAGGTGCACCTTAGTCTCTAGACTGACATCATTATTCCTCAGCACTCTGGAGAGGTCTCTGACAGCAGACTTCATCTTTTGATTTCCTGATTGCTAGTGCCAAGAGTATTGACTGTGGAACCAAGCAAGCTGTAATTGTTAAAAACCTCAGTCTCTCCTCCATCTATCACGGTGCTGTTAATTGGCCCATTGGTGAGAATCTTTGCTTTCTTGATGCTTAGTTTCAATCCATATTGAAGACTACAGTTCTTGACCTTCTGCAGCAAATGCTTCAGATCCTCCTCAGTTTCAGCAAGCAAGGTTGTATTATCTGCATAGCTTGGGTTGTAGACCAATTTTCCTCCAACTCTGACGCCACTCTTCCACATTAAAGTCCAGCTTCTTGAATGATCTGAAAAAATAATGAAAAGTTTGAAAGAATATACATACTTCCATTAATAAACATAATTTAAGAATTAAGAAAAGCATTGACAAAAAGCTAAAAGAAAAAAGAGAAAAAATGAAGACCAAAATAAGGATATTTTTTTAAAAAAGAGATATTACAACTAAAAGTGACAATAATGAAAATGAGAAACACAATAGAACTAAACACAACAGATTTAATCAGACAGAAGAGTCAACAAATTAGAGGATAAAATAGTTCATTTACAGACATTAGAGAACAAAGAGAATAAGGAAGCATTAAAAGAAGATTGAAGGAGCATATATACAGTCACTGTGCAAAAGGAATTGGCCAACACAGAAGAACTTCATGGAAAAAAATATGAGCAAGAGCCTATGGTGATGAAAGAAGTTCAAGCTGCTGTGAAAGAATTGGCAAAAAACAAGGCCCCAAGAGTTGACGGCATACCAACTGACATATTTCAATAGACATTGCCCTGGATGTGCCCACCAAGTTGTACCAAGAAATCTGGAGGACAACCACCTGGCCAACTGACTGAAAAAGATCTGTATGTGTTCCCATCCCAAAGAAAGGTGACCTGACAGAGGACAGAAATTATTGAATGATATTATTAATATCAAGAAGGCTAAGCCCAGTTTAATTGAATTATGAGATAATAAGTGGAATCATGGGGATTCTAGAAAAGGACAAAAAGAATATTTAAAGAAATAATGACAGAAAAGTTCTTCAATTTAATGAAGAATATGAATTTACAAATCTAAAAAACACTAACAACTCAAAATAGGATAAAGCAAAAGAGATAAAAAAAGAAAATGAAAACTAAAGAGAGAATCCTTTATAGTGTGGGGGGGGAGAAGTAATGACAGAGAAGCAAATAGACACAATCAAAGAATCTCAGTAAAATTGTCAATTTTTCTTCAGACAGTAACATTGGAGACTAGAAAGAAATGGAATGTTATATATTTAAAGAACTCGAAGAAAAGAAAAAGGAAACCAAAAACAAAATAATCCCTGTCAACTGAAAATACTATACCCAGTGAAACTATGCTTCAAGAATGTAGAAAGTGTTATTAAAACACTCCCAGGCAACAGAAGTGAGAAAGATTATATTCACAAAACTGGTTCTTAAAAAAACCCAAGTACAAAACAAAACCAGACAACTAGTGAGAGTTTTGTGGATGGGCAGAGAATAATAGTTGTTGTTGTTGTGCCATCAAGTTACCTGTGGCCCATAGCAACCCTATATACAGAAACTCTGAAGCCTGCCTGATCTGTCCTGAGCCAGTCTCACTAATTCCAACACACCAACCCCCATTGTTACTGTATTAATCCATCTCATCCAGGGACTTCCTTCTTCTATATTGTCCCTCCACCCTTCCAAGCATGACATCCTTCTCCAAGGACCTGTCTCTCCTGGCCACATGGCCTCTCACGACAGAGTTTCAAAATCCTAGCATCCAAGGAGAACCTTGGTTTCACCCTCTCTAAGACACACCTATTTGCTCTCTTGGTGGTCAATGGTATGTTCAATACTTTCCTTCAAGACGACAACTTAAAGGCATCAATTCTTCTTCTCTGATACATAGCAAGTAATTGCAAAGACTATGGCCTGAAACAGGTGCACCTTAGTCTCTAGACCGACATTGTTGCTTTTGGATTTCCCGTACCCTGGTCATTTATAGTGAGGCAGAGCAGGCTCCTAGAGCTGCTTCCCTGTGTTTGGAGGGTCTATCTTGTCCTTTTTGAACCCCGGCGCTTTCACACATGGAGTTCTGGGCTGCCATGAGAGTTGATGCTGGAGGCTTTCGTGGCCTGGCTTCCTATTAAGGAAAGCAGAGTGTCAGTCTTCTGAGGCCTATCTTGTCAATCACATGGTATCAGAATGAGATACTTAATCCTGTTCACATGGGTAGTGTTTTATTTAAGGAGCTGAGGTGGATTATGTTGTCTGTGAATGAGTAGAATACTGGGCACATACAGTGATTTACCTAGAATTTCCAATGAGCAGCTTTGGGAGGATGCAGGTCTGGTTGAGTCTTGAGTAGGAGGGGGGATGGAAACATATTCTTGTTAAGGAGAACCAGAGGAAGACCATGGATTTTGGGTGGATGGAGAGGGGTGTGTGTTTAAGTTAGGAACAAAATCCCGCAGCATCTTTACAGGCCTGTAGTCAGTGTTAAGTGTTTGCTAATAGAGGAGAAAGGAGAAGAGCCCATGTTGCAAGAGCAAGGGCTGTCTGCAAAGCACAGCAGAGTCCCCAGCCTGCAGGCCCCCTGAAGGGGAGCATTTTCTACCAGTTCTAACTGTGCCTGGTATCCCTTGCTGACTGCTGCTCTCAGCTCTCCAGTTCTCTGTCATTTTCCCTAGCCTTTGGAGATCCCCTTAGAATGACTGTGTCTTCAGGCTTGCACTTGAGTAAGATCCAAACTAGAGAAGAAGAAGCCAGAAACTATAGGTGCAGCAATCCTTTATGCCTTCTCTGTTCATGTGGAGAGTCGAGGGAGTTTTTCCCTTCTGTGGGTCATCTTGATAGTTGAATATGTTGTAAGAAATTACATGTAAAGCAAAATAAGACAAAATAGCATAGAAACATAGAAAGCTCCTTAATAAAGCTAAGACTGCTTATTTACCATCAAACTCTGCATAGGTTTTGTTCCTTGGTTTGGAGGGTTAGAGTCACACAGAACATCGCTGATAGATGGTCTAAAAATGTTCAGTACTTCTGAGGTACCTTCTCATTTTCTAGGGTAGTGTCTGGATCTTAAAAACTTGCAAGTAATTATACAAAGTGCAACAATTGGTCTCTAGCCACCTGAAGCCACACAGAATTATGAGAGTCAGGACTAGGAGAAGGATATGGAAAATGTAGCTAATTTGGACTAAATGAACAGCAGTTTTCTCTGCTATCAAAGCAGAATAACTAACTGGATGGTGCTGTCTACACTTGCTGAATATTTTGATAAGAGATTCTTTAGCAGATCAAAGGAAAGAAAATACAGAAAACAATTTCAAATTTGTATGGATTCTAGACTTGCTAGAGCTCTGGAGGTTTGGCAAACCCCTGAAAGGGTTGCCCTGACATGATTTTTTACATCTTAAAAGAAAATGTCCTCGGAGTCTTCCTAAATAACATTGTTTAGCTTATCCACTTCCTAAACAACATGCCTCTGGAAACTCTATGAACAGAGAAATGATGCTAGTTACAGAACAGGGTTCAGGTCTTTTGTTGATAGGATCACTATGAGTTGTGCTTGACTTGACAGAGCTTAACAGCAACAGCAACAACTAAAAAGACTTATTTGAGTATTTTCTTATTTTTAAAAACTATTTTTATTTGATATGATATCAAATTTGCAATAGCAACTTGAAATGTTAGATAAGAACCTTAGGGACAGAGAGTTTATGTTAACAAGGAAGAAAAACTCAAAATAGGAGCATAAGAATGATTCATAACTCAAAGAATGTAATCAAGGCCATGAAATTGTACATGTAGAAACTTTTAAGTGAACATCTTGCTGTGTATATTCTCAATAACAACAAAATAAATGAAAAATTCATAGATAAGTTATGCATACAGTTGGTGTTACTGTTTGATGCCGTTCAATCAAGTACAACACATAGTGACCCTATGAAAAACAGATCTAAACCTTGTCCTGTCCTGTGCCATCCTCAAAATCTATAAGACATTTGAGCCCATACATATAGTTATTGTTGTTGTTATGTGGCATCATGCCACCTGTGACTCCTGTGTGTAATAGCTCTGTAACCTACACTTATCTTAAGGCAGTCTCACTGTCACGGATACATCTACCCCTATTACCCCAGTTACGTGTCAATCCATCCTATCTAGGGTCTTCCTTTCTTGGTTATCTCTCCACCCTTCCAAGCATGATGTTCTTCTTCAGAGACTTGCCCCTCCTGGAAACATGCCCAAAGTGTGTGTGATAGAACCTCAAAACCCTTGTGGATTTAGCGATAGTGAAAGAGGAAATTTCTGTCTGAATTGGTGTCTTCGATTTTATAAATTAGGAGCAAGACAAGGGTATTAGCTAAGGTTGGAGAGAGGTTTGGAGAAAATATGAAATCGTTTTTGTGAGTAGTCTAGAATTTGTTTAGCTTACCTAAAAAAGGATTATTTTTAGAAGACTCAAAAGTCTACTTTTGACCATAGACTACCAAAAGAATAAACAGTTATGTCTTAAAGGAGGTGCAGCCAGAGAGTTCCTCAGAGCAAGGAGGGGAAGGCTTCATCTCACACACTTTGGGCAAGTTTCTAGGAAAGTTAGTTCCTTGTAGAAAGATATCATACTTGGGAAGGCAGTGGATCAGGAAAGGAGAGGAAGACCCTCAACCAGATGGCTTAACACAGTAACTACAGCAATGGGCGTCCTTAAAGATTTTGAGGATGGCACAGGATAGGATAGGGTTCAGATCCATTGTTTATAAGGTCTCTAAGAATCGTGTTTGACTCTACAGAACTTAACAACAAGTTAGAAATTACATTAGAAAAATGTAGTAACCTTGTTAAGTGACCTTGAATACTCGTTTAATGTTGGTTATGAAGAATCTAAAGAACCACCAATCTACCATGTTGTGGGATTTTGTTTTTCCCTCCACAACCATGCCAGAGACACTGGTGCAAGCTGAGAAAATTGCTTGACTCATCAGGGATGGAAAAACAATAGTAGAAAGGCACTTGAGAATATTTATCAGAGACTGAATGTCATGGTGAACCTTGGTGTTGGAGCAGAATACCATCCTCACCCTTATAGCTTGATATAACTGAATAGCTTGATATTCTGGGCCATCATCAGAGACCAGGCTTCATTGACAAGAGAAAGGGTTAATAGAGGTTATCTTCCTTCTGAGTCTTTGGAGGATGTTTGTATTCATATTTGGAATAAAAATAATATGATTCAATTTCTCATGAGCATATAATTGTTTGTGTCTTTCTAAAAAAAGCTTGGAAGAGTTCCAAAGATAATATTATCTATCTTTATCTACCAATGAGTGAAGAATAAGAAATGATAGTTTTAAAGCAAGGAAATGGAGCATGGAGATAATTTGCCTTATGGAGTTGGGAAAAAAACCCGGACATGCAGCTTTCTAGTTTCTACTTACAAACTTGCGTTTCCATGGAGAAAAATTCAGAGAACTCCAACCAAGCAGATGCTGAGCCCACATTTGATTCCTAAAGATACACGTGGACTGTGTTCATCAAGGTTTGCAAAGCTTTTCCAGAGCTAGGAATGATTTTAGAGGGGGCGTGAAAGACAAGATAATTTTAGCTCAGTTTTGGAAGGCATCCCTCCCCACCTTGTGAGAAACTGAATTCAGTGTCAGTCTGGTGTTTGCTTGCTGGAGATTTTCTGGAACACCATGGTTAGCCCGATCTTCATGCCCTTTGCATGCAATCATCTCCCCCACCCCATACTGTCCTCTCTTTCCTTTCCATTATGTAAATCTAACCCAACTGTTCCTTCAAAAGACCTTCCAAAAGAGGAAAACTTGCTACAGTGATTCCTGCCTATAAATGTGGCAACTGCTTTTTACTAAAGGACAAACTCAAAATCTTTCCTAGGTTGGGGATGGGAGATTTGGTCTACTTATTTATAGTATGCTAATAAATGTTACACAACCTGTTGTCATTTTTTTAAAAGTCTTCTTGGTATAGTTTGCCAGTTACCATGGTGTAAACGTTCCTCTTATAAGGTGATTGGAAGCTTCTAATGTGATATTACCAAACACCGCATTGAGAGAGATGTTCGTACATGACTCTAGTGAGCTATCTCTAGCACATCACTGGTGTAAGATCTCATGTACCTACACAGGCTCTTTGACCTCCCTCACCTCCTGGACAGTTACTTTCTCCACCTCAGTTGCTGCCACTATACAAGATGTATACTTCTATACAAGATGCATAATTTTATCAATGAGGCATGCTTAAATTCCTACCCTGAGTCCTCTAATTAAAATTATTACATTTTCCACTTCTCATTATTCAGTTTTATTTTTCCAAAGTACTTATAAGATTCTAAACGAATATTTCCTTCTTTATTAAGTAGACATGTTACCAGGAGAGGTCATTCCATTCCTGAGGAAGGGCATCAAGCAGAAGTGTATTCCGGAAAAAAGAGGAAGCTCCTCAATGAGATGGATTAACCCAGTGTCTGCAGAAAGGGCTGAAGCACAGCACCAGCATTGTGACGCAGGACAGGCAACCAGTGCTCGATTGTGCTGCACACAGGATTATGATGGTTTGCAATCAACTCGACACCTAAAAACAGCAGTGTTCATGAAGTTTATTTTTTGTTTCCTATATTCCCCAAATAGGTTGTTGTTGTTGTGTGCCATTCAGTTGTAACCAATTCACAGCTGACTCTCTAGGAGATTTTCAGGGATGGTAAATCACATGGGAGGAGATTGCCCGTCCTTCTCTGGTTCAAGCCCTAGTGGATTTGGACCATGGGCCTTTGGGATTGTAGCACAGCTTCTCACCACTCAGCCACCAGAGCTCCCTCAATAGAGGGTGTTGTTGTTGTGTAGCTTATAGTCAGAACAGACCCATAGTTGACCTTCAGGTGGGTTTTCAAAGGCAGTTAATCTCAAAGGAGGACTGCCCATCCTTCTCCCGCAGAGCAGCTGGTGGCCTCGAACCATGTATCTTCAGGATTGCAATGCAGCTTCTTTCCACTAGGCCACCAGAGCTTCCTATAAATAGAGGATAGAAGTCATTTTATGTTTTGGTTAATGATGTATCCAAAATCTGTTGAATAGAGTGAAAACAAAAACAAAAACAAAAACCAAGCAAAACAAACAAATCCCAAAAACTTTAAAAAAACCCCTCCAACCAAATTAATTGCTATTGAGTAAATTTTAAATCATATTGACCCACTCATTCTTCACCATCCGATTTCTGAGGTGATCCAACAGAATGTGGAATTTACTGTCACGAGTGACAATACTTAAGGATGCTTTAGGTAGAATGTTAAATGGTCCAAGAAGCATTAGGAAGATGGAAGGAGTACACAGAGTCACTGTACCAGAAGGAAGTGGCTGACACAGAAGAATTTCATGAAATGACCTATGAGCAAGAGCCTGTGGTGTTGAAGGAGGAAGTTCAGGTTGCTCTGAAAGAATTGGCAAAAACAAGGCTCCAGGAGTGGACAGCATATCAATTGACATATTTCAACAGACGCTGTCCTGGATGTGCTCACTAAGTTGTGCCAAGAAATCTGGGGGACAGCAAGCTGGCCGACTGACTGGAAAAGATAGATATTTGTTCCCTTTCCAAAGAAAGGTGATCCAACAGAGTGTGGAAATTATTGAACAATATCATGAATATCACATGAAAGCAAGATTCTGCTGAAAATTATCCAAAAACAACTGGAGCAATACATCAACACAGAACTGCCAGATGTGCAGGCTGGATTTAGAAGAGATCATGGTACTAGGGATGTTATAGCTAATGTTAGATGGATCTTGGCAGAAAGCAGAAAGTACAAGAGGAATGTCAATCTGTGCTTCATTGACTATGCAGAGGCTTTTGACTGTGTGGATCACAACAAGCTGTGGCTGACTCTGAGAAGAAGGGGAATCCCAGAACATATGATTGTGCTTATGTGAAACCTATACTTGGACCAAGAGGCACTAGCCAGAACAGAGCACCAGTGATGTATTCTGTCTCCATACCTTTTCAATCTGTATGCAGAACAGATCATCTGGAACGTTGAGTTGTACGAGGAAGAATGTGACATCAGGATTGGTGGAAGATTCATCAACAACCTGTGTTATGCAGATGACACAACCCTGCTTCCTGAAACTGAGGAGGACCTGGAACACTTGGTGCAGAAGGTCAAGAACTGCAATCTTCAGTACAGACTGAAGCGCAACATCAAGAAAACAAAGATTCTCACTGCTGGGCCAGTTGGCAGCATCAGTATGGATGGTGAAGAGACTGAGATAGCTAACAGTTTTAGTTTACTTGGCTCCATGTCAATATTCTTGGTACCAGCAGCCAGGAAACCAAGAGATGAATTGCTTTAGCAAAGTCAGCTGTCAGGGACCTTTCCAGAGTACTGAAGAGCAATGAGTCAGGCTGGAGACTAAGATGCGCCTGATCCGGGCTATAGTCTTCACAATTGCATGCTATGTATTGGAGAGCTGGACAGTGACTAGGGGTCATAGAAAGAGAATTGATGCCTTTGAGCTGTGGTGATGGAGAAGAGTGTTGAATATACCATGGACTGCTAGGAGAACAGACAGGTTTGTCCTGGAGAGGGTGAAGCTGGGCTGCTCCTTGGAGTCAAGGATTCTGAAGCTTTGTCTGATATACTTTGGGCATGTTGCAAGGAGGGACTGGTCCTTGGGGAGGCACATCATGTTTAGGAGAGTGAAGTGACTGTGCAGGAGAGGAAGGCCCTTGATGGGATGGATCGATTCTGTGATTGGGGTGGTGGTAGAGAGTGTGTCGGAGATGGTGAGGTTGGCACAGGATAGAGCAGGGTTTACGGCTATGAATCGCAAACGACTCGACAGCACATAACAACAACATCATTCAGATCACATGAGGGCTAAACCTTGCGGAAGATTATCTAAAAATGACTATAACAGTACATTGACAGAGAACTACCAGAAACACAAACTGCATTTGGAAGGGACTTTGGCACTAGGGATATCATTGTTGGTGTCATATGGATCTTGATTGAAAGCAGAGAGTACCAGAAATGTGGCTATTTGTGTTTTATCAACTATGCAAAAACATTTGACTGTGTGGATCACAACAAATTATAAGCTAACATTGAGTACAATGAGAATCCCAGAACACTTGATTGTGCTCATGTGAAACGTATACCTAGAACAAGACGCTGTTGTTTGAACAGAACGAGGGCACATTACATGATTCTAAACCAAGACAGGCATGCCTTAGGGATGTATCCTTTCTCTATATCTTTTCAATCTATATGCTGAATAGAACATTTGAGACTCTGGACTCTTATGAAGAGGAATGTGACATCAGGATTGGAGAAAGACTCATCAACAACCTACATTTTTCAGATGACACATCCCTGCTTTCTGAAACTGAGGAGGACCTGAAGCGCTTGCTGCAGAAGGTCAAGGACTGTAGTCTGCAGTATGAATTGAAGCTCAACATCAAGAAGACAAAGATTCTCATCACTGGGCCAATTGGCAGCACCAGGATAGATATAGAAGAGATTAAAGTTATTAACAACTCCAGCTTTCTTGGCTCCACAATTAACACTACACTCTTGGCACCAGCAGTCAGGAAATAAAAAGATGAGTTGCTTGGGAAAATCTACTGTCAAGAACCTCTCTAAAGTGCTAAAAAAGCAAGGACTAACTTAGTCTAAAGATTAAGTTGTGAGGCCTACCTGTGAGAGGACTGAGGCCCACCAACAAGTGGCTGCCGGCTGCCAGGCCAGAGGCTTCTGAGGGGAGTGTCAGCTCTTCCATCGTCCAGGATTGTGCACCTGATTCCTGGCTCTACTGCTCACTTCCACAGTTCTCCTCACTCAACACCGCTGCCTTCACCCCATGTTTACCTCACCTTTCAAAGCATCTTCATCAACCGGCCCAGTAAGCAGCCTGCTGGTCTTGTCCCTAAGTTCAGCTTAACCATACTCAGTTTTTTTACCTTCCTAATGTTTTCAGCTATGACTCTGTATTTGCTTTCACTGGAGGGATGTATTTAGGGGAGGCTGCCCTGTTTGTAAAGTGTCTAAGAGTTTTCTGATGTCCTTTGGCGCCTGCAAGGCCTGTTCAGGCTGAGGGTGATAAGGGTCTCTGAAGGAGTGGGTGTAAGTGTGACCAGTGCTCTCCGCAGTATTTCTCCACCAGTCACCTCTGTTTCTCTTGCCTTTGCATCTGTTAAATCTAAGGGAAGGAAAAGTATTTTTAATAAAAAAAAAAAAGACAGACTAAGGGTGTGCCTGATCCAAGTTATGGCTTTCACAATTGCTTGCTGTGCATCTGAAAACTGGATGGTGATTAAGGGTAACAGAAGAACTGATGCCTTTGCGTTGTCATGCTGGGAAGAGTATCGCACATCCCATGCGCTGTGAAGAGAATGAACAGTTCTGTCCTGGAGAAAGGGAAATCAGCCTGCTCCTTGAAGGCAAGGATGGAGAGTGTGTGTGTGTGTGTGTGTGTGTGTTGAGTGTACATAGCTCTTTCATTTATTCTTTTCAAAACTTTGTTCAATTTTATTTTGTTTTGCATAGAAAACTCATATACATTGTGTACTATTCTTGTACATCATGTCTCACACATGCATTCATATTGTGTTTCAAGGGTCACTTGTATACACCGTGTTTTATAAAATGAATCATCATTGATCTGTGACTATTGTTGCCTTGTCTTTTCAGGTCTCCTTATTTTTTCTAATTCCTTCACAAGCATGCACACATCCCTTCCAGCCACCAAACTCTGTTATTCTTGTGACTTCCCTGGTTCCCCACCATTTGATTCCCTGCCCTTCTGCCCTTCCCCTTTTGGACTTTTCTTTTTAAAAAATTATTAATTTTAATGAAAGTTTACAGAGACTTTGGATTTCCATTCATTCATTGTTGCACATTTCCCCCTGCCCCCCAGGTCACTCTTGTCTTTGAAAAGTAAAAGAAAAATTATTTCAGAGATCTATATTTATTTTCATCCCAAAGAAGGGTGACCCAACAGAGTGTGGAAACTACAGAACAATCTCGTTGATTTCACATGCAAGCAAGATTCTGCTGAAGATTATAAAAAATGACTGGAATAGCACATCAGCAGAGAACTGCCAGAAGTCCAGGCTAGGTTTAGAAGGGGTC
>NW_006399788.1:12825944-12827241 GCF_000299155.1 Elephantulus edwardii | reverse complement strand
GAGAGGGACATCGTGCTTGGTAGGGTGGAGGGACAGCGCAGAAGGGGAAGACCCTCTATGAGGTGGATTGATTCAGTGACTGGAGTAATTGCGATGGGTGTTATCAGAGACAGAGTGATTGGCACAGAACAGAGTTTAGGGTTGTTGTACATAGGGCCGCTATGAGTCACAAGCGAATTGACGGCACATAACAACAACATACAATCCCTCCCCCTAAATCCACTCCACTGTGCAGCCTTCATTCTGGACTCTTGTCATGAGAATAATACCTAATTATATATCCCTTTTAAACAGTTCTCTCCCTAATCTGTTTCAATGCAGTATACATAAATTGTCCCACCTTTCTCGGTCTCCACACAAGCCCAACATCAGTCCCGTTTTACAACAGTGGCACTATGCAGTATTTGTCCTTTTGTGACTGAGATGTTTCACTCAGCACAATGTTCTCCAAGGTCACCCATTTTGTATAATGTTTAATGAATTCCTTGTTTGTTTGTTTTTTAGTTTCTTGTTTTTCAATGCAGCGTAGTATTCCATTATGTAAATATACCACAGGTTCTCTATACATTTGTTTGTTGCTGGGCACTTAGGTTGTTTCCAACTCCTTGCTATTGTGAACAAAGCTGTGATAAACATGGGTGTGCATATACCTGCTTGAGTGGTGGTTATGGCTTCTTTGGGGTATATTCCCAGTGGTGGAATTGCTGGGTCAAATGGTATTTCTATTTGTAACTTTTTGAGAAAGCCCCACACTGCCTTCCATAGTGGTTGCACCATTTTATACTCCCACCAACAGTGAATAAGTGTTCCAGTTTCTCCACAACCTTGCCAGCATTTGTTATTTGCTGTTCTGTTAAATTTTGCTATTGTTACTGGGATGAGATGATATCTCACAGTTATTTTGATATGCATCTCTCTTAGAGCTAGGGATTTTGAACATTTCTTTATGTGTTTCTTGGCCATCTGAATGTCTTCTTTGGTGGAGTGTCTGTTCATATCTTGTGCCCATTTTCCTACTGGGTTGTTTACCTTTATCTCGTTGTGGTATCCAAGTATTTTATAAATTCTAGATATAAGTCCCTTATCTAACATGTCATTGACAAATATTTTTTCTCAATCTGTGTCTTCCCTTTTTACCCTGTTGGAGAAGTTTTTGGTTGTGCATAGGGATTTGATTGTTAGAAGGTCCCATTCATCTATTTTTATCCTCTCCTGGTTGTAGATTTTTCAGGATGCTTGGAAGACTATTTATGTTGTGGATTAGGACTTCTAGAGTTCTTCCAAGCTTTTCTTTAAT
>NW_006399788.1:12752231-12825409 GCF_000299155.1 Elephantulus edwardii | reverse complement strand
TGGCAAGTGGGCAGATGTGTCAGAGATGCTGAGGTTGGCTCAGGGTAGGGCTCAGAGCTGCTGTCCATAGGGTTGCTGTGAGTCACAGTCGACTTGGCAGCTGTAGAACACATACCAACACCAACACCTCTTTATGGGAGGAGACCGCCTCATCATTTTCTCAGAGTGGCTGATGGATTTGAACTGCAGACTTTTCAATCAGCAACTCAACACAGAACACTCTGCACCACCAGTTCTCCTTTGAACAGAATAGACACTCATTAATTATTGCCTGAATAAATAAATGAGAGATCATGGATTCTATTCTCACTTACCTGCAAGCAGATAATTAATAGTGAATAAATCTTTACTGATTGATTAATTGATTGAAAGATATCTGAAGAAGTAGGTGAATTGCTGACAAAGTGGAGACAGACATGTTCAGGTGGGATTCTAGAACGTGTCTCACTAAGTAGGTGCACGCTTTTTCAGGCAGGGAAATCCAGTGCTGTCTCACTGTCAGAGGGTGGCAAGCAGTTCTAAGGCAGTGTGATTAAAGCATTATCTGAACCCTCTCAGCAAAGGGAGAAAATTCATTAAGGTCTCATCAATTTAAATTTGTTTTCAGGAAGCAAAAATCAATCTGTCATCCTTAAAACTCACTTGGGCTTGCACACTGAATGGTTCAATCCTGCAGAAACTGCTTACTGCTGAACTGATTAGATCTGGTAATTGGGGATGCTTGGTTCACACAGCCCAGGCAGAATACCAGAGGACATGCTTGGCTTGAGAGCTGGAGGAATAGAGAGGACTGTGTTGCTTTTTGCTAAGAGGCACAGAAGACGAGTGGTACTCTCAGAATAGATGAATGACTTTTAGTTTTAGATTCTTATGCTTATTCTGATGGAGTATTTACAGAGCGTCTACTATTTGCTTAGTGGCTCTCCATGCCTGTGGGGAGAAGATTATCAATCCCAGTTTTATGGATGAGGAAATCCATATGAAGTTGTAAAGTGGTCTAATCAGTTAGTTATTACTACGTAATCACCATCTAAATGTTAGAGGCTCAAAACAGCAAGCATTTATTTACTTCACAGTTTTCTTATCAGCAGTTCATGCTGGGCTCAGAAGAGTGGTTCTTCTATTCTCAATTAACTCCTGAGGCATCTTCAGTCAACTGGCTGTTGAGGGGGTAGGAGAACGCAAATAGGGGCAAATGAGGCAACTGGTTTGTGTGTTTTTAATTACTTAGCAGATTGTTGTTGTTGCCTACCATCAAGTCAGAACCAACTAATAGCTGATCCTCCAGTGGGTTTCCATAGCTGAACTTTTGGCGGATTTGGAAGGAGATTGTCCATCTTTCACCTGTGGAGCATATAGTGGATTTGAGCAATGTACCTTTGGGTGGGCAGTGTAACTTCTTACCACTAAGCCACCAGAGAGAGAGTCACCCAGTAGCTCCCACTTCATACTTTTAGAGAAAGCAAGTCAAGAGTTCAGACTCAAAGCCAGTCACCAAGGAATTGATTCTGACTCATGGTAACTAACCTAAGGAGCAGAATTATGCTTCATAGACTTTTCGACACATTTACTTCTGTGTTGAATCAAACTTTCAATATTTGGGTTAGCACTGAACACATTAACTAGTTCAGATTTAGGAGATGTGGAAATGGATTTTATTTATTATTTATTTTTCCTCTCAAAGAATATTTTTCATGGAGCAAAAGTTTATAAAGCTTATTAATTTTTTGACAGTTGATAATGGTATTTTATTTATTTTTACAAAGACTTGATATTTTTTATAGTTGATCATGATATTTTATTAAATTTTAAAAATTGTATTTTTCATATATATTAAGCTTTACAATATTAATTACAATACTTATGTCTGATAATCTCATTTTTTATATTGTTTTTCCATTTGTTGTTATTATGTGCTGTCGAGCTGCCTGTGATTCATAGTGACTCGATGTACAACAGTCCTAAACCCTGATCTATCCTGTGCCAGTTTCATTGTCCCTGACACACCTACCCACATCACTCCAGTCACTGAATCAATCCGTCTCATTGAGGGTCTTCCTCTCTTGTGCTGTCCCTCCTCCCTTCTAAGCATAACATTGCTCTCGAAGGACTGGTTCCTCCTTGCAACATGTCCAAATAATGGCAGATGAAGCTTCAGAATCCTTACCTCTAAGGAGCAGCCTGGTCTCACCCTCTCTGGGATGAACCTGTTTGTTCTCCTAGCAGTCCATGGTATATTCAACACTCTTCTCCAGCACCACAGCTCAAAGGCATCAATTCTTCTATCATCCCTAGTCATTGTCCATCTTACTGATGCATAGCAAGTAATCGCAAAGACTGTGGCTAATATCAGGTACCCCATAGTCTCTAGACTGATATAGTTGCCCTGCAGTACTTTGACAAAGTCTCTGACAACTGACTTTCCCAATGCAATTAATCTTTTAATTTCCTGGCTGCTAGTACCAAGAATGTTGATTGTGGAGCCAAGCAAACTAAAGCTGTTAATAATCTCAATTTCTTCACCATCTATCATAATGTTGCCAATTGGTCTAGTGGTGAGAATCTTTGCTTTTTTGATGTTGAGCTTCAATGAATATTGAACGATACAGTCCTTGCCCTTCTGCAGCAAGTGCTTCAGGTCCTCCTCAGTTTCAGCAAGCAGGGCTGTGTCATCTGTATAACGCAGGTTGTTGATGAGTCTTCCTTCAGTCCTGATGCCACATTTCTCTTCATAGAGCCCAGCCTCTGGTATAATTTATATTACATATAGACTGAAAAGGTATGGAGATAGAACACATCCCTGTCATACACCCTTCCTGATTTTGAACAATGCAGTGTTTCCTAGCTCTGTTCTGATGACTGCCTCCTGGTCCAAGTATGTTGTTGTTGTTGTTATGTGCCGTCGATTCGCTTGCGATTCTCAGCGACCCTATATACAACAGCTCTAAACTCTGCTCTGTCCTGTGCCAATCTCATTGTCTCAGACACACTCATCCTGATTGCCCCATTCACCGAATCAACTCACCTCCCAGAGGGTCTTCCCCTCCTGCGCCTGCCCTCCACCCTCCCAATCATGATGTTCCTCTCCAAGGACCGGTCCCTCCTTACAACATGACCAAATTATGTCAGATGACGTTTCAGAATCCTTGCCTCCAAGGAGCAGCCCGGTTTAATCCTCTCCAGGATCAATCTGTTTGTTTTCTAAGCAGTCCATGGTACCCTCAGCACTCTTCTCCAACACCAAAGCTCAAAAGCATCAATTCTCTTTCTGTTCTTCCTGGTCATTGTCCAACTCTCTGATTCATAACAAGTGATTGCAAAGACCAGGGCCTGTACCTGGTGCACCTTAGTCTCCAGAAACACACCGTTGCTCTTCAGTACTTTCGAGAGGTCCCTAACAGCATAGGTTTCTCATAAGCATGATCAAGTGTTCTGGGATTTCCATTATTCTCAGAGTTAGTCACAGTTTGTTGTGATCCACACATTCAAATGCCTTTGCATTTTCAATAAAGCACAAATAGACATTCCTCTGGTACTCCCTACTTTCAGCTAAGGTGTATTGGTTATTTCCACAATTGGGGAAATATCTTTTATCTGCTTTTCTGTCAGATACTGGTCTAAATATGATGATTCAAATTAAGACAGACTAGGAAGAAGGACTGGCCATCCACTTCTGAAATAACAGAACTTCAAAACCCCTATATACAACAGAGCACACTTAGACTAGCATATAGGGCAGCTGAGGCTAAGCCCTCAAGTATGGAAACACAAAGGAGGAGGAACAGCTATAATCAGACACTAGAAACATGAATGTGGGAAAATTAGATATTGTTAAGAATAAAATGGAATGCGCAAATAGTGACATAGTAGGTATTATGAAATGAGATGGACTGGCATGGGATATTTTGAGTCAGATGATCATATGATCTACTCTCCTGGAGATGAAAAGGTGATGAAAATTGGGGTTGTTTTCATTGTTAAAAAAGTAATTTCTAGATCTGTCTTAAAATACAATGTTGTGAGTGACAGAATACTATCCATACACATACAAGGAAGTCCAGTGAATACACACCAACAACCAGAGCCAAAGAAGAGGAAAGAGAAGATTTCTACAAACTACAATCAGAGATCGATCAAACACACACTCAAGATGCATTAATAATAATGGGTGACTAGGATGCAAAAGTTGGGAACAGAGAAGGATCAGTAACTGGAAAACATGGACTTGGTGACAGAAATGAAGCTGGAGAGAGAATGGTTGAATTTTGCACAATCAATGACTTATTCATTGCAAACACGTTTTTTTAAGAGACATAAACACAGGTTATAGACACGGATCTCACCTGATGGTATGTATAGGAATCAGATCGATTACATCTGTGGAAAGAACTGTTGGAGAAGCTCAATATCAGCTGTGAAGCCTAGACCAGGTCCTGATTGTGGAACAGACTACCAACTACTCATATGCAAGTTCAAGTGGAAGATAAGGAAATTGAAATCAAATCTATGGGAATCAAAATATGACCTTGAATCTATCTCGCCTGAATTTCAAAGCCATCTCAAGAACAGATTTGAGGCCTTGAACACTAGTGAGCAAAGACTTTGCCCTTTACCCATCTTAATAAACACCTATATTCTATTTATCAATTTTTACTCTCCTTTCTCTCCCTATCACTAGTAATCATCCAAGAATTATTCCATCTGTGTATATACATTTCTTCGGCTTTTTTGTAACAGTAGAGGATAGTTGCAGGTTAGGCACCTCCACACCCACTCAGGCAGTACATAATCTAGTACCCAGGTATGTGGTGCTGGAGAAGAGTATTGAATATACCATGGACTGCTAAGAGAACAAATAAGTTCGTCCTGGAGAGGGTGAAGCTAGGCTGCTCCTTGGAGGCAAGGATTCTGAAGCTTTGTCTGACATACTTTGGACATGTTGCAAGGAGGGACCAGTCCTTGGAGAGGGACATCATGCTTGGGAGTATGGAAGGACAGTGCAGGAGAGGAAGACCCTCCATTAGATGGATTGATTTAGTGACTGGGTAGGTGTGTCGGAGACAATGAGATTGACACAGGATAGAGTGGGGTTTAGGGCTGTTGTACACAGGGACGCTATGAGTCTTAGACAACTCAATGGCATATAACAACAACAACAATAACCCAGAGATGGAGTAAATCTTGAATATGTAGCTGTGCACAGGCTCCTAGGACCAGATATGAAGTTATGCATGTCTGGACTCAGGCAGAATTGGAGTGGGGACAGGAGAACAGTGCAAACAAATTGGTGAGTAGTGGTGGTGATGGTGAGGGTTTTGTCCCCCGATCTGCCAGACTGTAGGGAATCAAGAGGAAAATTGTTCCTTTGTTGTTGTTAGTCAATTGCTGGTATAGCCATTGTTTCAGTCCTAGGTCTTGTGCTGATCAGAAAAGCTGCTTGAAAAGTTCAAAATGGCTGCTCTTTTTGCATTCATAATGCTCTGCTCTGTCTTGTTATTTGATGTTTCCATTGTCTTCCTTCAGCTGGGGTTGAACTACTTCTTTATTGTTTCCTTTGTAATTCAGAGGTCCAAGATTCTCATCTGTGTCTATTATCTTTGTTTCCTGGTGTGTTAGTTTACAGGGTCTGGACCACTAACTGCCTCGTCTTCCTGGAAGCCCTAGATTCGGTCTTTGGATGGGAGTTGCTACAAAGGCACATAACAGCAAGGCATGTCACCTCAGTGAGCAGAGGACAATGAAAGAATGTACCAGAGCATTTGACCATGATGGTCTTTGCCACCTGATTTGGTTATTTGTATTGCATGCTATGTAGTAATCCATGGAGCAATCACTCTCAATATTAAGCCACTCTAAAAAAAATAATTCCTTCTTCTTCCCCTTCAACTCCTTTTTTGGCTTCTACCTTGCTTCTAATTCACTTCATGGTTGTTTCTATGAATTGTTGAGTATGGATTGAAAGAATTAGTGAGCTAAGTATACTATTTTCAAATTTTCAAGTCCTTAGCATATGTCCTTATATGCCCCCCAGTGAGCGTATAGTGTAATTAGACTATTTCTATTGTATATTCATGTATGCATGGTTAGAAGAGCTTTTAGGATTTGAGTGAAAAAGACATTTCTGAAAAAGCTGGTAAGGAAAAGCTTGAATGTAAATACACCAGATACATCTTCTGTAAGGAAGAGCCCTGATAGCACAGCGGTTTGGGACTCAGCCTCTAACTGAAAGGTTGGTAGATTCGAAACTGCCAGTTACTCCATGAGAGAAAGATACTGCAATCTGCTTCAGTAAATTTCTATTTCAGCTTTAGAAACCCTTGTGGAGGAAGTGTTTTAGAAGGTCATTATGAGTTGGAATCAACTTGATGGTAAAAGTTTTATTTGTGTTTTTCTAAATTGTAAAGCTTGACATTTGGAATTTGATGCTTGAATTGGATTTGAATTCTGCAATTTACTAATTGTGTTTTCTTATGCAAGTTATATAACTTTGCTGAAATTTGGTTTTCTGCTCTATAAAAGGAAGAAAAGAAAATGCACCTCCTACATTGTCAAGAGTAAATCATAAATTATACATGTTGGGGGACAGAAAAGATCAAAATGGAAGTCAGAAGACACTCTGAAACTAAATGGAAGAAATGATGAGATAAAAATGCTGACCAGAAGACTTCAAAAGTCTACACAGATGACCAAGTAAAGGGTTGTAATTAAATGTGCAAAGACTTGGCACTAGAGATTCTGAAGGAAAGAACTTGCCATTTCTTAAATTGAAAGAATCTGGGTAAAAAAAGTAAAACCCTGAATGACAAGAATGAAGTATTCTATGGGCAAAATCAAACAACTCAGGAAGCATCAAAGAAAGGAAAAGAAATACTCAGAATCACTGAACTAAACAAACAAGCAAAAAAACTGGTTTATGTTCCACTCTTTCAGGAGGTAGCATATGATCAAGAATTGGAGGTGTTAGAGAAAGAAGACCAAGCTTTATTGAAGGCACTGGTGAAGGTCAAGGCTCCAAGAATTGCCTGAATCCCAACTGAGAGCAACAAATAGATGAAGTATTGCCAGCATTCAGTCATTTGTATCATGACATTTGAAAGAAAGCTACTTAGCCCAGTTGGCTGGAAAAGTATCCATATTTGTGTCCATTCTAAAGAAGGTGATCCAGCAGAACGCACACACTATCAAGTAATATCATTAATATTACACGCAAGTTAACTTTGCTGAAGATCATTTAAAAAGAGTTATAGCAGTACTTAAGACACAACTGTCAGAAATTCAAGCCAAACTCAGAAGAGAATGTAGAACAAGGGATATCATTGCTAACATCAGATGAATCTTGACTGAAATCAGAAAATAGAAGAAAAATAATGACTTGTGTTTATTAATTAGGCAAAGGCATTTGACTGTGTGGATCCTAGCAAACTCTCGATAATAATGTGAAGAATGGGAATTCCAGAACAGTTTCAGAATTGAGCTAGTATGAAAGCTGTGCATTGATTAAGAGAATACTCCCCAAAACCAAAGCCACTACCAGAGAGTAATTTCTAACTCACAGTGACTCTGATTATGGGAAATTGCCTCATATTTCTCTCTTGGAGCCATTGATGAACTTGAACCAAAAGACCTTTTGGTTAGCAATTTGGTACATTATGTACTACACCACTGTTGTTGTTGTTATGTGCCGTCGAGTCATTTCCGACTCATAGCGACCCTATGCACAACAGCCCTAAACCCTGCTCTATCCTGCGCCAACCGCCCTGTCTCTGACACACCCATCCCGATTACCCCAGTCACCGAATCAATCCATCTCATAGAGGGTCTTCCCCTCCTGCGCTGTCCCTCCACCCTCCCAAGCATGATGTCCCTCTCCAAGGACCCGCCCCTCCTGGCAACATGTCCAAAGTATGTCAGACGAAGCCCCAGAATCCTTGCCTCCAAGGAGTAGCTTGGTTTAATCCTCTCCAAGATGAATCTGTTTGTTTTCCTAGCAGTCCATGGTACATTCAGTACCTTCTCCAGCACCACAGCTCAAAAGCATCCACTCTCCTTCTGTCCTCCCTAGTCATTGTCCAACTCTCTGATGCATAACAAGCGATTGCAAATACCATGGCCTGTATCAGGCGCACCTTAGTCTCCAGAGAGACACTGTTGCTCCTGAGTACCTTAGAGAGGTCCCTAACAGCAGACTTTCCCATCGCGATACGCTTTTTGATTTCCTGACTGCTGGTGCCAAGAGTGTTGACTGTGGAGCCAAGCAAACGGAAGCTGTGAACACTCTCAATCTCTTCGTCATCCATCCTGATGCTGCCAATTGGTCCAGTGGCGAGAATCTTTGTCTTCTTGACATTGAGCCTTAGTCCATACTGAAGACAGCAGTCCTTGACCCTTGGCAGCAAGTGCATGAGGTCCTCCTCAGTTTCAGCAAGCAGGGTTGTGTCATCTGCATAACGCAGATTGTTAATAGATCTTCCACCAATCCTGATGCCACAATTCTCCTCATAGAGCCCAGCCTCTCGGATAATCTGCTCTGCATACTTGTTGAAAAGGTACGGAGACAGGATGCATCCCTGGCGTACACCCTTCCCAATTTTGAACCATGCAGTGTTACCCTGCTCTGTTCTGACTACTGCCTCTTGGTCCAAGTATAGGTTTCGTATTAGCACAATTAAATGTTCTGGGATTCCCATTCTTCTCAGAGTCAGCCACAGTTTGTTATGATCCACACAGTCAAATGCCTTTGCATAATCAATGAAACACAGATAGACATTCTGCTGGTATTCTCTGCTTTCAGCCAAGATCCATCTAACATCAGCAACAATATCCCTAGTACCACGACCCCTTCTAAACCCAGCCTGGACTTCCGGCAGTTCTCTGCTGATGTGCTGTTCTAGTCGTTTTTGGTTGATCTTCAGTAGAATCTTGCTTGCATGTGAAATCAATGACACTGTTCTGTAGTTTCCACACTCAGTTGGGTCACCTTTCTTTGGAATGGGAACAAATATAGATCTCTTCCAGTCAGTTGGCCAAGTGGTTGTTCTCCAGATTTCTTGGCACAACTTGGTGAGCACATCCAGGGCAACATCAGTTATCTGAAATACTTCAATTGGTATACCATCTATTCCTGGGGCCTTATTTTTTGCTATTTCCTTCAAAGCAGCTTGAACTTCTTCCTTCATCACCATAGGTTCTTGCTCATATGTTATTTCTTTAAATTCCTCTGTATCTGCCAATTCCTTTCTATATAATGACTCAGTATATTCCTTCCATCTTCTTTTAATACTTCCTGGATCATTTAATATTCTGCCCAAAGCATCCTTGATTACAGCAACTCTAGGTTTGAATCTGTTCTTCAGTTCCTTGAGCTTAAGAAATGCTGAGCAAGTGACTACACCACTAGGACACCTTAATGAGGAAACTACGGAGTTGTTTGAAATCAGAGTAGGCATCAGGGTTCTATTCTTTTACCACACTTATTCAATCTGTATGCTAAGCAAATATTGTTCAAAATGGCTTTCCTAGCCATTGACTTTAACTTTGCCACATCGATGGGTTGGGACCACACAGATAGGGTGTGTTAGTCAATCTATAAATGAATTGGCTAGTCTTGTCATTAAATTGAATGGATTCAGCAGCAGAAATTGGGAATCTCACCACCAGCAAAGAAGCAGCAGAGAATGTAGTGTGTGTCCTTTGAGGCCAGAGAGTCCTGTGCAGCTCAAACGGGGGCCTATTGGAGCAGCAGCAGTAGTCACACCACTGAACCAGAGATGTGATGGGAGACAGATCTGACCTTGGGATCACTTCCCTATGGAACCAGAGGTAGAGCCATCCAGAAAACTTGTTGGAGGACTTAATGGGAGACCATGATAGATAGGACTAAGAGAGTTTTGTAATGCTGGTCTAAAGCTGCATAACTAAAGGCTGGAGAGCCTGCAAGTATTCTTCTTAAGCTGTCCGGATGGAGAAATTATATCTTGTTACCAACCTGAATTGCAATCCATTAAACTTCATAATTGTGGCTATGTTTCTGTGAAGTCTGTGTAGATATTGCAATGGATTTCGGATCTAAGAGGGCAGTAGGATTGGTGCTGGAATTAGCAGAAAGAGATGTGGGAGTATGTGGGCTCTGTGTGTGTGTGTGTGTAATAGCTGAGCACATGGGAGTTGGTTTGTATGTCAATGCTGTCAATGTATGTCAATGTTGTATGTCAGTGGGAGCAGCTCTCTCTTGTGCAATTAGTAGAGGTCACACTTGGCTGTCTCCATGCTGTTCTTGCTCTTTTTACAGCAAATAATCCAATAACATATAGTATATTGTGGAAAAGCTTGGAGGGAGATTCATCAACTATCTCTGTTATGCCGATGACATAAATTTGCTTGCTCAAAAAGAAGAGGAAGTATTTATTTGTGATGATACTGTGAAGACTGTGTATGGCTTATACCTCAACATAAAGAAAAAAAAACCTTCACAGCTATTCCAATTAAAAAAGCCATAATAAATGGGAGAAAAAAAATGACTTTATCATTCAATGATTTTATCTTAGTTGAATCCACAATTAACACCCATGGAAGCAGAATCAGACATTGATTTGGACACATCTGCCACAAAAGGCTGCTTTTAAAGTGTTAAAAAGGAAAAAGACGTCACTTTCAAGTATTGGTGTGCGCTTAAGCTAGGTTATTTCCAATTATCTCATTTGCAGGTGAAGGTTGAACAATGAATAGGGAAGACCGAAATGGAATGAATGATAATGGCTAAGAAGATTGAAAATATCAAAGACTTACAGAGAATGAACAAATCTGTCTTGGAAAATATGTAATCAGAATTCTCCTTGGGGGCAAAAATGATGAGACCTTGTCTTCTTCTCATGTTCTTTTGATCAGGAGGGACCAGTCCCTAGAAAAGGGACATTTGATGCCATGGATTGAATCCTTCCAAATATGTGTATCCACATAGATGGGCCCATAATTCATGATTCTCAATGGTTTGACAATTGTAGAGTGATGTAATTTGCCAGTTTTGATCAACCAATCAGTTGTAAGGGCACGAGGGTGGGAAGCGATACCTTTAAGCAGGTCATAGCCCCAATTTTATAGAAGGGAAATTTGGCTGAAATGTGGTGTGGCTTGCTTAACTTTCTTTTTTTTTTACAAGATAAAAGGAGAAGGAAACCAGCAGGGAGAGAAGAAGCTACTATGACCAAGAATGAAGAATTGGGAGGGGAGCGTGTTCTTTTACCCAGGCTTCCTGTAGGGGGAACCTCCTAAAACCAGGAGCAGATTGATGGCAAGACACATGTAGATCTCCAAGAAATGCTCTTCCCACAGATACTGCAGGGAGACGGGAACTTTTCCTGTATGTTAGGGGAGAGAGAAAGCCTTCTTATAAAGGTAGTGCCCTGAATTTGGGCTTTAAGCCTCTTAACCTGTGAGCCAACATAGAGAGCTTAGAGCTAACACCCTGACTGATGTTAACACCTTCATACTGTTGGAATCAATTTGATGGCATCTAACAGCAACACAAGAAATTGTTGAATTAGTATATGTCTGTTGCATATATTCTCAATAACAACAACAGCAACAACAAAATAAAGCAAACCTTTTGAAAGAGCAAATGAAATAACTAAGGGTAATACTCCTGGTTTCACAAATAACTAAGTCAACACTCCTGGTTTGGCACATATTAAATGTTTAAAAGTATCTAGTTTCACGTCTTTCAAATTATTGAATTTACTTTAATTATGCACTCATTGCCATAGAGTTAAAACTCCAAAATCTCTAGATTTTTAATCTTAAATCCTTCATTAGATGATGGAGAAAAGTTTCACTGAGGGAAGCAGAAGTTCCTGTAAGGGCTTTGTAATGATGAAGACTTAATTTGCTTATGATTGGAAACCAGTACATTATTACTCTAGGAAGTCTTGTACAACTCTTACAGCAGCTAACTAAAAAAATTCATGGCAGTGGAGTCGAAGCTGACCCATGGCTGCCCCTCTGGCAAGTTTTCAAGACTATAAATTGCATGAGAGGAGATTGCCCAACGTTTTCCTCGCCTATCCTTCTTCTTCGGCAGAGCTGCCCGTGGTTTCTAATCCTCACAGAAGCAGAGCCTTTGGACGAGCAGTACAACTCACTACAGACTATGCCTCTGAGGGAGGAGCTTCCTCCTCTGAGAAAGGACTTAACGGGGGGGGGGAGTGGAGTCCGCAGTAAAATAGTAACCAGCAACATTACTTAAGGTCAGCCCTGTCTTGGTGGACCAGTTCCACCTTTGCCCTCTAATGACCGGTAACCCAATCCTAGGTGTTCTGAGAACTACTAGAGAGATGCTGGCAGCCAAGCCTGGGTGCCTCTAATTAAGACTGACAGGACAGAGAGCAGGAAAAGGCGGGGAGAGAGCAGTTTGGAGCCTAACCCTGAAGGGAAAATCAGAAAAAAACAACTAAGAACTCAGAAAAAAAAGAGAAAGTCAAAGGTAGGAGTGGACTATGTGGAGGGGGGTTGGGAGATAAAGAAAGAAAAAGAAATGGACTATGTAGAAATTTACAGTTTATAAAGCACTTCAATACCAATCTGGAAACTAAGATGCACCAATTCGGGTTGTGGTTTTCACTATTACTTGCTATGCATCAGAGATTTGGACAATGGCTAAGAATAATAGAAGACGAATCAATGACTTTGAGCTGTGGTCCTGGAGAAGAGTATTGAACATATGCACTGCCAAGAGAACAAACAGTCCTGGAGAAGGTAAAACCGAGCCACTCCTTGGAGGAAAGAATTTTGAAGCTCCATCTCACGTACTGTGGGCATGTGGCCAGGAGTGACCAACCAGTCCTTGGAGAAGGACATCATGCTTTGAAGGGTGGAGGGACAGCACAGGAGAGATGGATTAATACAGTGACTAGGGTAATGGGAGTAGGTATGTCAGAGACAATGAGATAAGCTCAGGATAGGGCAGGGACATATGATCACTATAAGTTGCAGGCGACTCAAGGGCACATAACAATAATAAAAACAAAAATAAAAACAAAGCACTTTTATATAGGATATATGAACTTCTTAGTGATTATCACAAGATCTAATATTGTCCTCATGTTTTAGATGAGTATGGCTTTATCAAGGTTATACAGCTTGTTTGGTAACTTAGTCACTCCCTCTCATTGCCTAGTCAGAACTGATTCATAGCTGACCCTCCAGTGGCTTCCCCAGAGGAGTCACTGGTGGATTCAGCCCAGAAAGGCCTTTGGGTTAGCAGTGCAGCCCCCTATGGGCTACGTAACCAAGGCTCCCACATAAATGACAAAGATAGGACGTAAACTCAGACCCCAGTTTCCCATCTGCACTTCTTGGTTCATTGCAGGTGAATATTAGAGCTTAGAAATATCTCAGACCATTTAGGAAATTTTTTTAATTGCTGCTATCATCATCTAGATATTACTTTGTGATCTTTATGGTCTAAAGGCGCAAATAAAGAAAGACAATTTTAACGATGGAAAGACTGCATGGTTTTAGAGAAGTAAATTGGGGAAGATATTGAATCTAGTTTGGAGCAGACAGAGAGAAAAAAATTTCTGGAAGAAATGCCATTCAAATGGAGAGCTAAAGAACAAGTAATAGCTGTCTGGCCAGGTGAAGAAGCCATGGGGAAAAAAAAATGTGCCATGACTCTAAGACTAACAGCAGTTTCTAAAAACCAGAAATAATGTAATGTTGGCAGTTGACCATTCCAAGAAAAGCAAAGTCCATATCTTAAATGATTTTGTAATCCAATTGAAATGGTTGGACTTTAGCATGAGGGCAATGCAGAGCCCTCAGGGAAATTACATGATTAGATGTGCATCTTGGAAGATGGCTGTGGCTGTACTGTGAAGGATGGATTGGCTAAGGCAGGGCTAGTGTCAATGAGGTAAAGTAGGAGACATTGGAGTAATCCTGGAAAGAGATACCCACAGAAGGCATCTAGAAGTGGAAAGAAAGGAACTGTTTGTTGTTGTCATTAGGGGGCCTCAACTAGGACTCATAATGACCCTATGAACAATGGACATGAACCTGGTCCTATCCTGTACCATTCTCATCATTTCTGATATACTTGAGCCCATTGCTGTAGTCACTGTGTCAATCATTTTGTTGAGGGTCTTCTTCTCTTTCACAGACCCTCCACTCTTCTAAGAATAATGTCCTGTTCCAAGGTCTCATCCCTCCTAACAACATGCCCCAGATGTTTGAAACAGAGCTTCATCAACCTTGTCTCCAGTAGGCACTATGGCTGCACCTTCTCCAGGACATATTTGTTTGTTCTTTTGGCAGTCAGACTTTTTTCTAACACCACAGCTTAAAGGCATTGATTCTTCTGGTTGTTTTTTTTTGTTGTTGTTGTTGTTTTTAGCTACTGTCCAACTTTCAGATGCATTAACAAGTAATTGGAATGGCTTGAGTCAGGCACATCCTCAAACTGACACCATTGTTCCTTAACACCTTCGAGAAGAACTGTTCAGAGAGGGTTTAATGTGGTAAAGAAAGATTATTGTGGAGATGGGTTACACAGGGTCTGTAACAATGAACTCAAACTTGTCTACAATTGTAAGGACAGTACAGGACCAGAAGTATTTCACTGTGTTGTACTTGGGGCCACTGTGAATTAGAACAGATTTCACAACACCTAACAACAGTAATGACAACAATGTTGTAAAAAAGGCTATGGGTAGTGAAAATATCATAAGTTTGTACAAAGGTTGGAGGTTTGAGTCCAACCAGAGGCAACTTGGAAGAAAAGCCGCATAAATTCATGGAGCACAGTTCAGCGTTGAGTGATATGGGACTGCCATGAATTGACTTCAACTAGACGACAACTCTCGGGAGCTTTGGTGGTGTAGTCTGGAGGGGGTTGCACTGCTAACCTCTTTTTGGTGGTTATAATCCACCATGATTCCTTGGGAAAAAGATGCAAAATCTACTAGTTACAGCCTTGGAAACCTAGTAGAGGGTCAGCGATGAGTCAGTCTGACTCAATGGCAAGGAAAAAGAGAGAGAAAACATGATTTTGTTGTAGGACAGGTCAGACTTGAAGTGCATAGGGGCCTTAGAGCATTGGGATGAAAATGCCCCCTTTGACTAAGAGGTGGATGTTGAGGGTGGATGTTGGAGAAGGAGCAGTTTTATGGGAGAGAGACACATCAGAAAAGATGATGAGGTCAGGTCAGGGCATGTGTTGTACATATATATTGTCACATAATATTCACAATAAAACCTCCTTTAGTATTACATGTCTGTCACCATGGCACTAACGTTACATGAATTGACTTATTATACAGTTATCTTATGAATTATGCCAAATAACGCCAATTATTTCCATTTTACAGAAGAAGACATGAAGGTTTAACCAATGAAGTAATTTATCCCAATCCCCAAAGGAAATAAATGGAAGTGGTAAGAAGCTGTGCTATGACCCCAAAGATACATGGTTAGAATTCACCAGCTTCTCCATGGGAGAAGAATGGACCATCCCGTCCTGTGTGATTTGCTGCTTCTGAAAACTCCCTGGAGGGTCAGCTATGGATTGATTCTGACTCAATGGCACACAGCAACAACAAGTGTTGTTTTTAAGTATTGTTGAGCTGGAACCGATGCATAGCTGTTCCTCCTGTGGCTTTTCAGAGGCAGTAAGTTGCCCATCTTTCTTCCTTGGAGCAACTGGTAGATAGGAACCACGTGCCTTTGGTTTGGTAGTGCAACTCCTTACTACTAAACCACCAACTAACCCCAAACTATTTGAGCCCTTACATTTATGTACTTTAGGTTGTATTGAAAATCCAGGAGAATAGATTCAATGGGTAGTTGGAGGTTCAAGATGAAAATTCAAGAGAATTCAATGAAGTTCAAGAGAGAAATTTTGCTGGGGATACAGACTTGTACTTTACCACAGTATGCCAAACCCAAACCCATTGTCGCTGAGCTGATCCAAACTCATAGCAACCCTATAACGACAGAGTAAAACTGTCCTCCCATAGAGTTTGTTTGTGTCTCTCCCAACATTGTATTGTGTTTCAGGTAAAAGTTAACATAGCAAATTGTGTGTGGTGTGTGTGTGTGTGTGTGTGTGTGTGTGTGTGTCACAACAAACAGTGGCTAAATCTGAGAAGAATGGGAATCCCAGAACACTTTATTGTGCTTATGTGAAACCGATACTTGGACCGGGAGGCAGTCATCAGAACAGAGCAAGGAAACACTGCATGTTCAAAATCAGGAAAGGTGTATACCAGGGATGTGTCCTATCTCCATACCTTTTCAATTTATATGCAGAACAGATCATCCAATAGGCTGGGCTTTATGAGAAGGAAATATGGCATCAAGATTGGAGAAAGACTCATCAACAGCCTGTGTTATGCAGATGACACAATATTGCTCACGGAAACTGAGAAGTACCTAAAGTGCTTGCTGCAGAAGGTCAAGGACTGCAGTCTTAAATATTGAAGCTCAACATCAAGAAAACAAAGATTCATTGGTAGCACCATGATAGACAGTGAAAACTTAGAGATTGTTAGCAGCTTCACATTGCTTGGTTCTATAATAAACACTATTGGTACCAGCAACCAGGAACTCAAAAGATGAATTGCATTGCTGCCAGGGACCTCTCTAGAATACTAAAGAGCAAAGATGTCAGTCTGGAGACTAAGGTGTGCCTGATACAGGCAATAGTCTTCACAATTACTTGTTATGCATCAGAAAGCTAGACAATGACAAGGGATGATAGGAGAATTGATTCCTTTGAGCTGTGGTGCTGGAGAAGAGTGTTAAATATACCATGGACTGATAGGAGAACAAACAGGTTTGTCCTAGAGAGAGTGAGAGCAGGCTGTTCCTTGGAGTCAAGGATTTTGAGGCTTCGTCTGACATACTTTAGGCATGTTGCAAGGAGGGACCAGTCCTTTGAGAGGGAAAGACAATTGATGAGATGGATTGATGCAGTGACTGGGGTAGTGAGGGTAGGTGTGTCAGTGACAATAAGTTTGGCTCAGTATAGAGCAGGGTATAGGGCTGTTGTACATAGGATTGCTATGAGTAGCAAGCAACTCCAATGGCACATAACAACAAAATTCCTGTTCAATATAATACATATGCATACTTCTCTATGACATTGGTAACTGTCTCCAAAATTTTTCAACACTCTCCCCATTTGTACCTTGGGTTCACCATCACTCCAGTTTCCTCGCCTCTTTTTGCAATCTCTGCTTTGAATGAATGATGTCCATTTGATTTCATCTAGTCTATTGTTCTAAAGAGAATATTCCTTACAGGAACTGCTGTTTATTTTATACGCCACAATGTTGCTTGACTGGAGTGACCTCTGGGTCAGGTTAAAAAGCTACCTTAGGATGATAGTTTCATGATTTTCTCGTCACTGCCATACTAGTAAGTCTGAGAGATTTTGGTTTTTAAAAATGAATTTGGATTTTGCTCCCATCCTCTCTGGGGCCTCGTGTTGCGTCCGTGCCACAGCAGATGGTAGTGGATCCTGGGCACCATTTAGCTCTTCAGTCTCAGGTGTTTTGTTTTGTTTGTTTGCTTTTTAAATAAATACTTCCTTACATGTTGGCTGCCTTTATTCTTTCTTTGCTTCAAAAGAGAAAAGACCAATAACTGAATCTTTAGTGGCTTTTCAGATGCTTTTAAGACTCCAAATTGTAGCTCACTAAGTAGAGCAGACAACATTGACTTTACGAACTTCATGCGATTCCAATTGATCTAGATGCGCCGGAGACTATGGGCTTGAGCCTTCGGATCGAATAACTCATTCACTCAAGGTGTTTGTAGATGTCTCTAGGAAACTTTATGTTTTACATTTGAATATCTGTTTAAGGATGAATATATATATATATATACACACACACACACACACAAACACACATCCACTCCTGTATGCCCTCCTTATTCTGTATTGCTTATATTGCCATTCACAGATTTTTGGTGCCACTGTTGCTCAACAATGTATAGTATACAGTCTCTATATAGTATACAGTTACTGTTCTCGTTAGGTGCCATAGAGTTGATTCTAAGCAACCCTTACATACAACAGATTAAAACCTTGTCCCAACTTTTACCATACAATTTTCTCTGTTCTTTTTAGTATTTTTCAGGTTTAGAACTTTTTTTAGCAAACATTGCATTTTATACAATACAACCACTTATATACATTATATTATTGATATAGATTGTTGTTGTTGTGTGCCGTCGAGCCGCCTGTGACTCATAGGGACCCTAGGTACAACAGCCCTAAATCATGCTCTATCCTGTGCCAATCTTATTGTCTCTAACGCACCTATCCCCATCACCCCAGTCACTGAATCAATCCATCTCATCAAGGGTCTTCCTCTCCTGCACTATCCCTCCACCCTCCCAAGCATGAAGTCCCTCTCCATGGACTGGTCCTGCCTTGCAACATGTCCAAGGTATGTCCGATGAAGCGTCAGAATCCTTGCCTCCAAGGAGCAGCCTGGTTTCACCCTCTCTAGGACAAATCTGTTTGTTTTCTTATCAGTCCATTATATATTCAATTCTCTTCTTAACACCACAGCTCAAAGGCATCGTCTCTCCTTCTATCCTCCCTTGTCATTGTCCAGCTCTCTGATTCATAGCAAGTGATTGTAAAGACCATGGCCTGTATCAGGTGCACCTTAGTCTCTAGAATGACATAATTGTACTTTGGAGAGGTCTCTGACATCAGACTTTCCCAACACAATACGTCTTTTAACTTCCTGGCTGCTGATGCCAAGAGTGTTGATTGTGGAGCCAAGCAAGCTAAGTGGGTGTTTATATACATTATATTTTATATGATTAATAACTATTGACCTATGCCATTTATCATCCCATCTCATCAAACCCCCATTTAATTTTCTCTATCCATTCTCTCCCCCCTTTCCATTGTTCTTAAGCCCACCATTGCTGTCACTGTGTCAATCTACCACCTTACAGGTTTTCCTTTTAATGACCCTTTCTAGGCATGACTATTTTTTCCACAGACTGGACCCTCCTTCAAGGGCTAAGATCTGAAATAGAAGAGATTTTTCTTCTTTATCCTTTTAAAGATGAGAGTGGTTTAGTTAAGTGAAAATTGTGTGTGTGTGTTTGAAAGTTTGCAAATTAGTTTTTCATTCATATATTCATACACATTATGTTTTATAACATTAACTATACTTGATTAATTAATTCTAATGTCTGATCAATCACTTGTCATATATTGCCTTTCCTTTCAGGAAACTTATCTACATATTAATTTCCATTCCCTCCTTCCTCCCTTACATCCCCTGGTAACCATCCAAAAATGAATCAATCTGTCTTTAAAACCTTTTTTTAGCTTTTTATAATGGTAGTATTATTCTATAATTGCCCTTTTAGGATAGACTTATGTAACTGAGTATAATTTACTTTAGAGTCATCCAACTTGTGCTCCTATTGTTGTTAGGTATCCTAGAGTCGAGGATGATTCATAGTGACCCTATGAACAACGGACTTGAAATCTGTCCTATCTCGTGCCATCCTTATCTCTGACATACTTGAGCCCATTGCTGCCGTCACTGTGTCAATCCATCTTGTTAAAGTTTTTTCTCTTTTTCACTTATCCCCCACTTTTCCAAACATGATGTCCCTTTCCAGGGAATACCCTATCCAAGTAACATGCCCAAAGTATGTGGGATGAAGCTTTTGTAATTTTTGCCTCTAAGGAGCATTCTGGCTGCACTTCTATGAGACACATTTGTTTATCCTTTTTGACAACCCATGGGATATTCAACACTCTTCTCCAGCACCACGACTCAAAGGCACCAATTCTCCTTCTGCCATCCTTATTCATTGTCCAGCTCTCAGATGCACAGTGAGTGATTGAAAAGACCATGACCTGATCAGGCACACCTTGGTCTTCAATCTCATGTTATTACTCCTCAGTAATCTGGAGAAGTCTTTGATTATGTCTCACAAATTGCTTTATCATTCTTTAGTGAAACATGATACTCTGTTGTGTGAATGTACCACAGTTTCATCAGTCAATAGCTGGGCTGTTTTCTTCAGCTAATTCTTGGGCTGTTTTCATCTCTCTGCTATTGTAAATAAAGCATCAATGAACATGAATGTACATATATCTATTTGTGATGAAGCTTGTATTTCTTTGATATGTAGACCTAGTAGAAGGATTGCTATTTTAAACGATATTTCTATTCTCAGCTTTCTAACGAAGAGTTAAACTGGGTCAAACATCATTTAACATTCCCATTCTCACTTCTAGGAAGCATTGCGGCTGTACTGCTTCTAAAGCCAATTCTTTTGTTCCTCTGAAAGTCCATAGTCCACTCAATATTCTTCATCAACACTACAACTCAAAGGTATCAGTTCATATTTGGCCTTCCTTATGCACAATTCAACTTTTTAAAAAATTTTAATTTTATTAATTTTAATGAACATTTACAGATATTTTGGATTTTCATTCATTCATTGTTGCACTTTTTTTTCCTTTACTCCCCCTCCTCCCAGTTCGCTCCTCTCTTTGAAAAGCAAAAGATAAACTTCTTCTTTGGTATACAATCACCCTGACCCTGCCCCTGCCCCACCCCCCACCCCAAATGCACTCCACTATGCAACCTTAATTCTAGATTCCTGTGAAATCATAATATGCTATCATATATAACTTTTAAACTGTTCTCTCCCTCAGCGGTTTCAATTCAGTAGTTTTTCCTCAGTCTCCCCTCAATCCTGATGCCAGTCACTTTTTACAACAGTGGCACAATGCAGTATTTGTCCTTTTGTGACTGAGATATTTCACTCAGCATAATGTCCTCCAGGGTCACCCATTTTGAATAATATTTCATGAGTTTCTTATTTTTCAATGCAGCATAGTATTCCATTGTGTGAATATACCACAGCGTCTCTATCCATTTGTTTGTTGATGGGCACTTAGGTTGTTTCCAACTCCTTGCTATTGAGAACAAAGCCGCAATGAACATGGGTGTGCATATATCTGCTTGGATGTCAGTTATGGTCTCTTTGGGATATATTCCCAGTAGAGGAATTGCTGGGTCAAATGGTATTTTCACGTGCACATGAGGTATCTGAAAATACCAAGTGATTGAAGGTACACCTTAATGTTCAAAGTGACACCCTTGCTCTATATTACTTTAAATAGATCCTTTGCAGCATATTTTCCCAATAAAATGCATTGCTTGATTCCTTGATTGCTGCAGTTAACTAAAAGTAAATCCTTGACATTATCAGTTATGTTTATCACAATGTTGCTTATTGGTCCAGTTTTTGTTTTCTTTTGTTGAATTATCTGTCCTGCCGAAGGTTGTAGTTTGCATCATCAGTGTTTCAAGTCTTTTTTTCCTTTCAGAAAGCAAAATTTCATCACCTGCATATTAAAGTTTGTTAACGAGTCTTCCTCCAATCCTGCTGAAGGTTGTAGTTTGAATCATCAGTGTTTCAAGTCTTTTTTTTCCTTTCAGAAATCAAAATTTTGTCACCTGCATATTAAAGTTTGTTAATGAGTCTTCCTCCAATCCCGAGGCTGCACTTTTTTCATATTGTTCAATGTCTTGGATTATTTGCTCAACACACACACAGATTCTTTGATACTGTCTTCCAAAGTAGAGTCTGCTGATCCGTCCCTTCAGTGTGGGCTATACTTAGTACTTCCAATGAACAGCAAGGATGCAGAAGTGATAGGGTCCTTAAAAGTGTCATGACTTCCTGTTTGCCCTTTCTCTTGGGTTGCTCGCTCTGAGAGTTTGTTTTGAGGACACTCATGAGTCTCTATGGAGAAGAACAAGTGGTAGAAACTGAGGCCTCCTGCCAACAACTAGCACTGCCTTGAAAGGTAAAAAAACGACCTTGGGAGCAGATCCCTACAGTTCTGAGAGCATCATGGCAACAATCTCATGAGAGACCCCAAGCCAGAATACCCACCCTGCTAAGTAGTGCCCTGGACTTTTAAAAAAACATCTTTATTTTAAGCTGCTAACTGAAAGTGGGTAGAGGAGTGATTGAATGCCAGATCCCAGTTTATGGCAAAGGATGTCAGAGAAGGCTTGGAAGTGAAGACATTGATGTTGAGAATTTCAATAGACTGAGAAACTATTGGCCATTTGTCTGAAAAGTTTAAGAAGTTGCCCAAATGAAGGAAGACCTGAGTTTAGAGAAAGACTATAAGCCAGGACCAGTTTTTCAATGAAAAGGAGTAAGAGTGTGTGTGTGTGTGTGTGTGTGTGTGTGTGTGTGTGTGTGTGTGTAAGTATGTGTGTCAGAGAGAGGGACAAAGAAAGAGGGGTATGCGGGGTGAGAGAAAGAGCGTTTGAGAGTGAGAAGAATGGGAGGAAGCAGCATGAGGCAGTATGATGGTTAGTTAGTTAAACCAGATGTTAATTGACAGAATGTGAGTTTTTCTGAATATGTCTCCAGTCCTTGTCACAAGCACTAATTCAATGTATCAGTAGTTCATGCCTATAATACGCGTTATTATTGGAGGTTCTCATAAACGTAGAGGCCTTGATATTGAATATGGCCTTTGGGTCACACTCATTCAAGACTCAGATTTTTTTTCCCCCCACTTTAAGATTAAATTTAAGGTTTATCTTTTTAATGCAAAACATCATTTTTACAAAAGTAAAATTTATCCTCTGCATTTTTTGAAAGTATATATAATATAGATAATAGCCTTCTACAGGCAATTCTCCAGTTCTAAATAGGCCGAAAATAAATGTTTCTACTGGATTGGTTTCGTCTGACATATTTTGGGCATGTTGCAAGGAGGGACTGGTCCTTGGAAAGGGACATCATGTTTGGCAGAGTGGAAGGACGGCAAAGAAGAGGAAGACCTTTGGTAAGATGGATCGATTCTGTGACTGGAGTGGTGGGAATAAGTGCGTTTGAGATGGCTAGGTTGGCACAGGATAGAACAGCATTTAGAGCTCTTGTACATAGGGTCGCTATGAGTCACAAGCGACTCGATGGCACATAACAACAACAACAACTGGATTGGTGTCTTTTTGTTGGTAAGATTATTCCTTTCCTATTATTACAATGAATCATTATATTTTCAGATAGATCTTTTTCACCTTTAATGTGTCTTAATTAATAATCTTTCTAATCTTTGCTTTTACAAACTTTCCAATGATCTTGTCACAATTAAGCTTTGACACAATATCTACCTCCATACATAAGAAGGAAAACAAATTGAGTCTTTCTTGAGTCACCACTGTACACTGAGGAGTTTTGCGTCTTTCTAGAGACAAATATGAATGCTCTTTTGTGCAGTTTGTTTGACTAAAGTTAGAAGTATATGTAAAGCAATTTCAGCATTGGAAAAAAGCCTACTGTATTTTGTCTTCTCTTATGAAACCATACATTCCTACAAGAATGAAAGTTACCTTTCTTGAATCTGTAAACTCAGTTCTCGTGTAAGAATGAAATGGTGACACTTTTCCTTGAAAGTCTTTGAGTCGCCTGTGGTGTCTTGGAGGTAGTACAATCAGGACACTCTGTGGAGGCAGGAATGCTGAAACTTTGCCTCACATACTTTGGCCATATCGTCAGGAGACATCAGTCCTTGGACAAAAACATCCTGTTGAGAAGGGCAGAGAAAGAGAGGACAGCCCTCAACAAGATGGATTGACACAGTGACTATAAAAATGGACTTGAGTGTGTTGTAAAAAATAGACATGAGCACGGAGAATGGAGATTGTGAGGATGGTTCAGGGAATGGCTCACATCTGTTTTTCATAGGGTCACACTGTGAGTCATTGCTGACTCAGTGAGTGGCACATAACAACAGCAGCCATGTTTTTGGAAGGAAGCTCTAGTGGCATAGTCCATAGGGAGTTATACTGCTAACCGAAAGGCAGGTAGTTCTAACCCACTAGTCCAAGAGGATGTGTAATCTCCTTCTCTGTAATTTAGAGCCCAAAACTCTGCTGGAGGGTCAGCTATGAGTTAGCTCTGACTTCACAGCAATGAGTCAGTGAGGGAATTTCTTGGATGCCCTCATGCATCCTTCACCAGTCTGGTGCACATTTTTTAATGAAGGAAAATCTGCTTTCACAGGGCAACTAATGTTACTCTTTTTATAAACAAAACAAAAATCTATTTTGAGCTTCAGGAAGTATTAAACAGAAAATAATTCGGTGTTTGGGAATTCATTCAGTTGGGTAGAACAAGTAAGCACTCCTTAAATATGCAAACACATGCTTAGGCAATAGGAACAGATTTGCAAGTTAGAAAGATGGTAATTTGAAATAATTTAAAAATTAATGTAAGTGGTAGTTATATGCACATGCAATATAGCTATATATTATTTAAGGCAGGATAAAAAACCTATAAGCTCACAGCAACTTCCCTAGATGCCAGTGATAGATCTGAAAATGAGTGGAAGCAGAAACGAGAAGTGGAGAGGGGGAGGTTACTTAGTGTTCGCTTAACATGTAGAAGCCTGCAGCAACCAAAGAGCCCATTGAGTATTTTCTGAACCTTGAACAATGTGGCATTCTAGCCTCTATGACATCATTTTTTAAAAATAGCTGCTTTCACCAACAGCTATCAGTTTATAATGAGAACATTTTTTCATTTCTTTTGGGAAGAGGGAGGGGCCAGCTGGGGGAAGGAGTGTCTAGTGACCAAGTGAGATAAATGTTCTAATTGTCCACAATCTGCATGGAAATAGAAATGTAACTGGCACCAAAGTGTAAGGTCACGAGCATCGTCTCTCATGAAAATATTAAGCCAATAACCCATACCATTGTTTGGTTTTAGCACTAGTAAATAATTAGCATAATGAACCTTATTATTCATTCACTGTTCATGGCAATCAGTAATAACAAGACAAAAATTTAAGGGCTGCACCGATGACGATTTAGAATGAGAAAGGTGTGTCTGAAGGACGTGACAGGGATGGGGCTGTGAGGCTGCAGAGGCCCAGCAGGCAGGCACCCACTCAAGGCCAGCCTCAGCTGTGGGCTCACAGTGTGGCCTATTTTCAGGGACCCTCTGAGCTCCTCACATTTGGTTTGCAAAATTTCACTCGGAGTCACAGAGAAGCCTATTGCCAGTAGTGTACTGAGAAAAGCTTAACAACTTGCCCTCTGGAAACTGTCCATGGCTAAATGTTCTCACTATGGTCAATTTCAAGCTACCAACTTGACGTGAAGTTGAGGAGAAGAGCATAATTGGCTCTGGTAGTCAAGGGGGGAGGCTCTGAAGCCACCACCACTGCTCCTCACTCTCACCACCAGCATTCCTTTCCCATCAAGGGAAGCCTCCAGACGCATTACCAGAGATTTAATCATGAGCTGTGATTCCCTTCAAAACAAATACTGCTCAGAAGGACTGGGGAGGCTAGTGGGAGTTATTTCTCTCCTTCCTTCCTCCCTCCCTCCCTCCCTCCCTCCCTCCCTCCCTTCCTTCCTTCCTTCTTTCAGAATTTACTGAGGACAAACTATATGCTAGACAATGTGCCAGACACTTGGATACAAAGACAGACCGTATTCATCTTCCACGCTAAAGGCCTCTGGTCTAGCTGGTAGGAACCAATTATGAATGGAATAGACCTACATGTTAGGTGATAACGAAGATAGTACAGAGTACAGGGGGACTCAAAGCTGACAGTGGTTAAGCCCGCCCACTGGGTAATGAAAGTGTAAGAAAAGGCTTCAGGAAAGGGGTGACTCTTAAGTTGAATCAACAGAAGTGTTTGCATTTGAATTTTTGTATAATGATGAATTAATACACAATGAAGGTCAAATGGCAACACCAAAAATAATGGTCACTGTACACATAATGTATGCTAGGCATGCTTTTAAATTCCATATATTATAACCTCAATAAATCCTGACACTGATCTGAAGTTGATGTTCTCCATATACTTATGAAATGAATGAGACATAGGTTACATTAAAACTTGCCAAAGATCACAGAGCTAGTAAAATGTGGGGCTCAGGAGAAGCCAAGATTTGAACTCAGGCAAGCTGACTTTAGAGTCACATTCTTAATCATTTATGTTGTAGTCCATAGGGAGGGACCTCTGGTGGCCTAGAGGTAAGGAGCTTCACTGCCAACCTAAAGGCATGCGGTCTGAATCCACTAGCTGCTTTGCAGGAGGAAGATGGGCAATCTCCTTCTGTGCACTTTAATGCCTCTAAAAACCTGCTGGAGTATCAGCTATGAGTTGCTTCTGACTCCATAGTACTCAACAACACTCTACAGGGAGTTGTGCTGCTAACCAAAAGTCCAAGTCCACCAGGGGCGCTAAGGGAGAAAGATGGGCAATCTTCTCCCATGTAATGTTCAGTCTTGGAAATCCAGTGGAGGGTCAGCTATGATTCAGTTCCAGCTGGACAGCCATGAGTAAGTGGATGCCTCAAGTAATGTCACAGTATGCTATTTAACAAAGTGTTCCAGTAGTTCAAATGCAAGTAGTAGGATGGCTTAAATCATTGCATAGAAGGAGCAAGCATCCTCCGATGACCGTGGAGGTGGGGGCAAGGCCTCAGCTTTGTATTCTCAGAGCAATCTAATGTCTGTGTAAAGCCCATCTCTGAACATATCAGCTTGACAATAGCTCATTACATGTAAGTGGAGTAGTAAATGTGCCATGAAGAACTTTTCTGTAACCAATTCTAGTTATAATTGGATTAGACACTTATTTAGTCCAGATTTCAATAGAGCTGTGATGTTAACTTCGTGTTCAAGTTAACAAGACTGTTTTGCATAGATCAAATGACACCTCATTAAAGTTGGCATAGAAGATGCCTGTTGGCAGAGTTTTGGTTAAACATAGGGTTGGTTTATTTTAACCTAGCTCACAAAGCCTTGCAATTGCTAATGCTGTTTTGTGAATGGCATTATTTACCTTTGAAAATAGAGGATCTCTGGCTTATTAGTAAGGAAATGGAAACAGAGAACAGTTTAAGAGCTGGAGCCAGGGCTACAGTGGCTCATTTTAAAAACACAACCTGTGGAAGTTAATGTAGCAAAACATTATCTAACATATTGTATTAATAATGTTAGTGCAAATAACATTGTTATGATGTACCATAGAGTGGAAACTGAGCCATGGGTGACCCTCTGGTGGGTTTTCAGAGGCAGTTAATCACACTGGAGGAGACTGCCCATTCTTCTCCTGCAGAGCAGCTGGTGGACTTGAACTGTGTGCATTAGGGATTGCAGCGCAGCTTCTTGCCGCTAGACCATTCATTTGTTACAATGAGTATATATTTATCTTAGGTTTATGGTTGTATAAGAGCCCAAACCACAAGGAGTTAGTATTGCAAATACTAACTTCAATTACTTGCTAAGCATCTGTAAGTTGGACAATGAATAAGGGTGACAAGAGAAGAATGATGTCTTTGAGTTGTGTTGGAGAAGAGTACTGAATATCCTACTGACTGTCCAGAGACCAAATAAATATGTCGTGGAGAAAGTGCAGCCAGGATGTTTCTGCCACAGGCAAGCAAGCAATTAAAAATATTTTAAAAAGAGGAATACTTTTAGTCTAGGGGCAAGAATTTTGAGGAAAGTCTCTTTATCATGTTTAAATTCATTAACCATTGAAGTTTGTCACCACCAAGTAATCTGAGTCACTCCTTTTATTAACATAATAATAGAACCTTAAAGTATTTTGCCTTGGGATGGTTCAAATCAAGAAAGCAGCATTCAACTAAAGAAGGCATTATAAGATCCCAAATTACAACTTCAGCGAGTAGTCTAGAAGCCCCCAAGTGTTCCCCGTCATCATACTTGAAAAGATAGAGACATAGTCCATGGAAGAGAAGACTGCTCTCAACCAGATGGATTGACACAATGACTGTAGCAATGGGCTCCAGTCTGTCAGAGATTGTGAGGACGGCGCAGGATAGGGACAAGGTTCAGATTTGTTGTTCATAGGGTTGCTATGAGTTGTGCTTGACCCCACAGAACCTAATAACAACAAATAAGAAATTTCAAGTGCCGTGTGAGTGACCCTTGTAGGTCGATTCTAGGGGGTAGCTATCTTGAAAGGGCATGCTCTGTGACCACATGGCCTCGCCAGAGGCAGCTGTCTTTAGGGTCACATGTGTTTCTCAGTCATGCATACCTTGGCTATCCTGATTATCTACACATCCTCCCCACAAGACCCTGATGGCTGCCATCTTGAAAAAACAACTTTGCGTGCGCTTAACTATCCTAGCCTCTCCCATATAAGCCAAGCCCAGATGACCCCTCCTCCTTTCAGAAGAAACATGAATATTTTTTCCTTTTGATGTTGTTATTGTTTTTATGTGCCGTTGAGTTGACTGTGGCGCATAGTGATCCTATGAATAATGACTGAATCTTCCTCTATCCTGAGCCAACCTCACCATCTGACACACCTGACCCCATTGCCACAGTCACTGTGTCTTATTGAAGGTCTTTCGCTCTTGCACTGGCATTCTACCCTTCCAAGTATGATGTTCTTCTCTAAGAACCAGCCCCTCCTGGCAACAGGCCTAAAGTGTGAGAGGGAATTTCACCATCCTTGCAACAAGGAGCATCCTGGGTCAGGACACTCTGGCCAGGACATAAATGTTTATTCTCTTGGCGATCCATGGTATGTTTAAAGCTCTTCTCTGACACCATAGCTCAAACACATTATTTCTTCTTCCATCATCCTTAGTCATTGTCCAGCTCTCAGATGCATAGCAAGCAATTGAGAACACCATGACTTGAATCAGGTGCACCTTAGTGTCTAGTCTGACACTGTTGCTCTTTAGCACTCTAGGGACATCCTTGACAGCCAATTTTCTCAGTACAATTTATCTTTTGATTTTGTTACTGCTGGTGGCAAGGGTTTTGATTGTGTATTCAGGCAAGATGAAATAATTAACAACTTTAGTCTTTTCTCCATCTATTATTATACTGTCTATGATGTTGAGATGTAATCCATATTGAACTCAAACCTCCACCTTCTGCATGAATAGACATGGTATCCTTCTCTATTTCCAGAGTCTATAAAAGGAACTCATCTTCCTTTGTTAATGTAGACATGGTCTAGTGTCTTTTGTTTCATCCTTTGCAAAATACTTTGTCTAATAAATCTCTTCTTTTTGCTTGCATAGAAAAGTATGGACTCCTGTTTTACTATTCCTATTTAGCAGGAAGAAGAACCCAAATTTTGAAATTAACTGGGTAAGCACATTTTCTAGGGAACCACATTTAGGGATAGTCTGGCTATATTCCTTAGAGGCAAGAATGGCCATGCTTTGTCTCATACAATGGAGGGCCAGTACTTGGAAAGAGACCATCATGCTTGGAAAGATTGATGGTAAGAAAAAGAGAAGACGACCCTCGGGGAAGTGGACTGACACGGTGACTGTAACAACGGCATTCCAGAGATGTATATCGGAGGATGGTACAGAATAGGGCAAGGTTCAGATCTGTTGTTCATAAGGTCACTATAAGTCAAATTCATCTCAGAAGCATAATAACAATAACAGTCTCATCCTTTTTAAAAAAATGTTAGTCTGATTTATTTACAAAGTTTGAATACTTTTTTCACAAAAGATCCTTCCCATTTCCTTCACCCCACCTATCCATCAAATTGTGGAATCCTATGATTAACATCCCCCGATCCTCACCCCTCTGTTTCTACCCTCCCCCCTGCATTGGATCCTCATACTCATTATACCAGTGTTCATAGCAGCATTATTCACCATCGCAAGAACATGAAAATAACCCAGATGTCCAACCATAATGAATGGATTGAGAAGTTGTGGTACATTAATATAGTGGAATATTACACAGCATGCAGGGACAATGATTTTGTAAATTATTAACTAAATTGGGGGGCTGGCTGGGGGGTCTGGGGACTTGGAAGTCTCCCTCCACTCCAGAAGTCAGCTGGTTGGCTGGCGTCGTCTCAATGGCGGTCTCATCTGGCTGGTGCTCAGGCAAGAGAAGTTTCTGGGGTCCTTTTTGTTGTGTGTTACTGTTCCTTGTCTCCCCTCAAAAGTGGGTGGCTCTTGAACCTTAGACTAAGGATAAGGGTGGAGCCTGGCTTGAGGGCATGGATTTAAAATCCTGTAGGGCTCTCGGGTCAAATTTATTCATTTTAATAGAATATTCTTTAAAAGACACAGCAGTCACTTGTCTATTTGCTGTACTAAACAACTTGGAGTTTCTGTGATGCTAAACACTAACCCATAATCATTTAAATACCATAATGGTTACCCATTATGTGCAATGGTTGGATGAGTTTCCTGATTGATTCATGTTGGGAAGCAGGAATGGCATCCATTTCCTAAACTAGGTGCCTCTGGAAACTCTACAAACTCTCTTATAGATGTACAGAAAAGATGTTAATAATAGAAAAAAGCTCAGGTAAGCTTTTGTGTGACTCGACAACTTAACCAGGACTATATCTCAGTGGTGGTTTAATTTATCAACATAACTAGTTATGTTATATTTTGGGGGAACATTCTTCCACTTTGCACATCACTCTTTATCATATGTGCTGTATGAGGTAACCTGTGTTTGCTATGATGCTGAACCTTGTGCCATGGGGATATCAAATACCAGAATGGTTTCCCATTATGGACAGTGTTTGGTGGAGCTCCCAGTTGTAAAACAGGTGGGAAGCAAGAGTGGCATCACTTCCTAAACCATATGCCTCTGGAAACTCTATGAACTTGGAAAAACAAAGATAGTGGTGGAAATGCATTAGATATTTTGTTCATAGAATCACTATGAGTCTATCTTGACTTGACGGCAATCAATAACAAACAACAAAACAAACATTACCTAACTTGGGAGGGACTGGAGAGCATTAATTCAATACCACAAGGACAAATACTGTATAAAACCATTATTGTAGAATGAGTATGAATTTCATCCTTTATTTTAAATTTTTTTGTTGTTACAGTTTTCTAATTTTTAAAAACTGGGATTTGAACATATGGGAACATGACTGTGGAAACAGCGTTACTCACATGCACTTTTTTTTCAAATGCACTTTTTTAATACTTTCTTTGTCCCTAAAGACAAAGCAAATCAATTTCCTCTGAATCAGTTTTAACCCATAGTGACCTTCCTCATGTGGAACAGAGTAATGGAATTAAAAATGCCATTGGATTTTTTCATGGGTGATTTTTGGGAAGTATATAGTAGCAATACTATATATATATATATCTGTAGTAATACTTATGTTATTATTCTGAAGTGCTTCTTGGGAAACTAGAACCTCCAACCTTCCATTAGCAACTGAGTGCACTAACTGTACCACCCAGGAATTCCTTCTTTGTCATTAAACTTATTGCCTTTGAGTCAGAATGAACTCACAGCTGATTCTCTAGTGGATTCTCAGAAGCTATAAATTATATGGGATGAGACCGTCCAGGTTTCTCTCAAGGAGCAGTTGGTAGATTTGAATAGCATGCTTTTGGGCTGGCAGCACAATTCCTTACACTCTAGGCCACCAGAGGTTCCTTTTCTCTGCCAATAGTGCTTATGCATTACTCCCAAAGGCAATGTGGAAATCTGAGGGCGTTATAGATGGTTAAGCGCTTAGCTGTTAAGGGAAAGGTTGGTGCATGGGCCTCCCCAAGAGGTGTCCTGGAACAAAGGCTTGATGATCTCCTTCCAAAAGGTCACAGCCATGAAATCTCTATGTACACTATGGAACCTACTCTACCCATGTTGGGGCAACTAGTACTTGAAACTGACCCAAAGACAACTGGACCAGCAAAGGCAGTGCCTCTCTGTTTCCTGTTGTGAATGTTTAAGGAAAGCACTGAAGCATGTACTTACGTTATATGCAACAAAGAATTTAACTCCCAGTCAACAGGGACTTTGGAAAGGCAAATATTTTTGGCCAAACACAGTGCTATCCTAAACAAAGTGAGGATGTTGCTGCTGAACAAGAAGTGGAGATGGGTATTGGGGAGGCAATCAGCGGAGCCTGTCCAAGTGGACAGTGAAGGTAAGAAAAAGTCAAAACCGTTCTTACATTTATCTGTAATCAATCCCTTATCTTCTTTTTCTTTGGATCTTAACAACACAGTTGTATCAATAAATGTTTAGCATTTGGTTCTCAGGGGAGAAAAACCCTGTTTCTATCATTGGCCAGTTTTGGTGGTGTAGATATTCTCACTGTGTTAGAATTCAAACGACCAGCATAACATCCTTGAATGTGGAGCTGGGATGAAATGTACAATAGTTCACCATCACAGAAAATCCCCTCCAGACAGATGCAGCAGAATGAAACAGTCTTAAGAACACAGATACTAGTGATATGTGGTAAAATATGAGGAAATTTTGGATTTAGGCCATTTATCCCACTAGTGATGCCCTGGTGTGTGTGTGTGTGTGTGTGTACACACACTTACAAGCAAACCTGATCCTACACATTCACTCACGAAAGAAAGGCCCTCAGATGGCATAGTTTGCAAGGTGTGTGGCTGCTAACTTAAAGGTGGTACTTCTCTGGCTATTTCAGTCCTCCAGGGACTCAGCAGGAGAAACATTGACAGTCTCCTCCCTTTCAATTTAAAGTCCTGGAAATCCAATGAAGGGCCAGCTATGAGTCAGTTCTGACTGGTCAACAATGAGTTGAGGTCATCTCAAAAGAAGTAGCATTAACACCAAGACTTTTAATTATGACCAAATAACATTAAAAAGACTATTTCAGAAGACAAGCAAATGTTAAGAGATATTTTAGAGATCCTAAATCTGTCAGTGAATCACTTTCTTTTTGTGTGTGTGTGTGTTTAAGTGAACCCCCTTTTTTATTAAATTTTATTAATTTTAGTGAACATTTACAGAGACTTTGGGTTTCTATTCATTCATTGTTGCAGTGAACCCCTTTCTAAACCATGGTTTATGATCTATGTGTTTTAGAATTCCACAAACTAATGAAACTTTGTATACAACTTTACAATCCCTGATACTCAGTCTAGTGAAGAGACCCTCTAACATTTTATCTAACAATAATGGGAATTAAAACCTATCCAATCTTTAAAAAAATATAATTTCATTATTAGTTTATAGAATTTCAATTTTAATCAATGCTTTGTGTTTAACAACTGACTTATAAAATTCCTGAAAGTTTAAAAATTTATTTGCATCAGGTAGGATGAGTCGATTCTAGTTTCACCGTAAAATAAAAGAAAATCTTTAACAAACATCTTTTATCCAACCTGAAAAAGACAACAGTTTGCTAGGATGTTAAGTTTTCTTTAGAATTTGAGATTTTTTTGTAATGATCCTCTCAGTATTGTAGTGGTCGTGGTGTTGTTATGTGCCATCAAGTTGCCTGCAACTCAAAGCCACCCTATGCACATTAGTTCTGAGCCCTGACACACCTAACCCCCATTACCCCAGGTACTGTGCCAATCCCTCTCATCCTGGGTCTTCCTCTTCTGCGCTGTCCCTCCATTCTTCCAAGCATGATGTCCTTCTCCAAGGGCTGCTCCCTCTTGACCATATGCCCAAAATATGTGTGATGGAGCTTCAAAATCCTTGCCTCCAGAGAGCAACTTGGTTTTACCCTCTCCAGGGCAGACCTGTTTGTTTCCGTAGCAGTCCATGCTATGTTCAACACTTTTCTCCAGCACCACAATCCAAAGGCATTAATTCTTCTATCATCCTTCATTATTGTCCACCTCTCTGATGCATAGCAAGTAATTGTGATGACCATGGCATGGATCAGGCTCACCTTAGTCTCCAATTGACATTGTTACTCTTCAGTATTCTAGAGAGATTTCTGAAAGCAGACTTTTCCAATGCAATTCATTTTTTTATTTCCTTACTGCTGGTGCCAAAAGTGTTGATTGTGGAACCAAACAAGCTGAAGTAGTTAATGATCATTCCAGCTCTAGTATGCTTTTATTTTGTAAAAGAACTTAATAACAACAACAACAATAATAATTTCACGATACTTTACAATTTTTAAAATGTTTCATATTAAAACCTTTATTAAGTACCTGGCAGGTACTAGATACCACGCTGGCAAATAGGAGATAAACACAGACACAATCTTTCTGGTCCTGGTGTTATAACCCACATGGGAGATGACATCAAACAATCATCTAAATAATTCATTAGAGTGGTGCTAGTAGGAACAAATGTAGCTTGCTGTAAGTTCTTTCAAGGAAACGGGAGAGACTCATCTTGAGGAGTGACATTTAAACTAGGACCTGGGGCTAAGTAGGAGTTAGTGAGGCTAAGGGGAGGTCAGTAGGAGGATATTCTAAGCAGAAGAAAGAGCATCTGACTTAATCTTTAAACCAATAGCTATTAGACTCACAGGATTGTCATTGGGAGTGCCTTAGAATCAAACTGGATAGATTAAAAAGAATTTAAGTTTGAGAAAGTTACCTCACTCTCTGTGCCTTCATTTTTCCTCTCTGAAAATGTATATGCCACCAGAGTTCCCTAGTAGATGATATTGTTGTTATTGTGTACCACTGAGTCAGAACTGACTCTGAGTTGACCCTCCAGTGTGTTTTCAGAGGCTGTAAATCACGTGGAAGGAGATTGTTCATCTTTTTCTCGAGGAGCAGCTGGTGGATTTTAATTACTTGCCTTTGGGTTGGCAGCACAGCTTTTTACCACTAGGCCACCGGAGCTCAAATGATACTAGAATATGTGATGAAACCATGATTAAAAACAAAATAAAATGATGTATGAGGATCCAAGTGGGGGAGAGTGGGAGCAGAGAAGTGAGGATGGGCTGGAGGTGGGGTGGTGTTTAATCACAGGGTCACACAATTTGATGAGTGAAGGGAGGGATGGGTAAAGGAAGTGCGAAAGATCCAGTGGGAAAGATCCTGTGGGAAAAACAATGTAGATGAACTTTGTAAGTAAACCAGTATAAAAGAAACATTTTATTTAAAAATAAAAATGCAAACAAAAAACAAAACAAAAATTAAGAATCAGTTATGCTGAGAAGGATAATACCTATTTTTTCAATGCCTCGATGGAACTATAGATTAAGGGTTGGGCAGTTTGAATCTACCAGCAGCTCCTGGTAGAAAAATGAGGTCATTTCCTCCCAGGAGGATTTAATGCCTCAGAAACCACTTGGAATGTCTGTGTCAGAATTGACTGTAAGAATTTTATTCCTTATTCTAGGACTTCTAATGGCACAGTGTTCAAAGAATTGAGGGAGCTCTTGTGGCCTAGTGGCAAGAAGTTGCACTGTAATCACAGGTGTGCGTGGTTCAAATCCACCAGGTGCTCTGCTGGAGAAGGAGGGGGCAATCTCCTCCTATACCAGTCAGATCTAATTTGACGATACACACACAAAAAGTAGTAAATTTTTTTAAAAAAAGAATTCATACAGGAGGGACAGAACTTGCTCAAAGGCCTCAGCAAGCTCAGCATCTCTACCTCAGAGCCTCACTCTCAAGACTGCCTCTGCCCAGAACGGGAGGGTGAAGGGGGCCTAGCCCTGCAAGTGGAGCCAGCCTGGAGGGACGAGCTCTGAAGATACAGCCGCCGGCCTTAGCACACCAGGCATGCCTTAAATGTGTGACCCACAACCAGAACCCTGCCTGAACCGGAATCCAGCTGAGTTGCCCTCCATGTACAAGAGGCTGGGGGAGGGAGTTTACAACCTAAGCCATTTACCCCCTCCCTTGTTGGGGAGAATGACACATCAAGCTGCTAACAATTGGGGGAAGGAGAATAAGAAAACCTCTGAAAACAAAAAATCTTGTTCTATGAAAAAAAAAAAGAATTCAATTGATTAACTGCAATATAATATAAAAGTAATATAAACGTCTTTAAGAAACAACTCAAATTCCAATAAAGGGCAGGAAACAGAACCAAAATGAAATATCAACAAAATCTAACTTGCTGCCATGGAGTTGTTTCTGATTTGTGATGCTGCACAGGGTTTTCTTGGCTGTGAGTTTTAACAGAAAGGAGACCCTGAGAGGTGGGAATGATGAAGTGCTCAGCCATACGTTAGAAGATCTGCTTCTTTTTTTTTTATTTTATTATTTTTGTGTGAGTGTACCGTCAAATCAGATCTGACTGGTACAGGAGGAGATTGTCCCTCCTTCCCCGGCAGAGCATCTGGTGGATTTGAACCATTCGCCTCTGGGATTGTAATTGCATCTCCTTGCCACTAGGCCACCAGAGCTCCCCAGAAGATTTGCTTCTAAAAGGGCATAGCTTTAGAAACCTTATGGAGTGCAGTTCTGAACATATGAACTCACTAGGATTTGGGGTTGATATATTTTTTTTATTTATTTAGGGTTTACTTGATGACAAATAATAAAAACAACAATCTTTATGGAAATAGCTTTCTTATGTAGCTCTGCTGGGTGGAGCTGAATCAACCTTTAGGTTAGTTGCACTTCTGCTGCTTTTGAATTGACTCCAACTCCTAGCAACCCTCCATGGGTTTGTTTTGAGGCTGCAAATCTTTACTGGAGGAGATGGATCATCTTTTTCATGTAGAGTGGACAGTGGATTCGAACCACTGACCTTTCGGTTAGCAGCCTGACACATTATGCACTATGTCTCCAGAGCTCCTTTTTAGACAACTCCTCATTGGAATTGGCTCCAACTCATAACACTCTGTGCTTTGATAGCCTAGAGGCAAGAAGCTACTCTGTCATCCCAAAGGCATGCGGTTCGAAGCCACCACCGGCTCTGTGGGAGAAAGATGGGCAATCTTCTCCTGTGCAAATAACCACCTCTAAAAACCTGCCAGAGGGTTGACTATGGGTCGGTTCTGACTCTATGGTACACGATAACAACAACAACAACAATATGCAATAGAAGAGAACCCTTCCCGATCCTATGCCATCTTTATGATCCCCGCTCTACTTAAGGCCATTGTGACCGTCACTGTGTCAATTAATTTCTTTGAGCTCCCCTTGTGTCCCCCTTTTTTTTCCTGAATTTCTCCTGAGATCTCCTAAAAATGGAAGCAGTAAGTGGCATCTATTTCCTAAATTACATGTCTCCGGAAACCCTATGAACTTTGATAAATGTCGATAGTTGTAGAGGGGCTTCAAGCCTTTTGTTCATACGGTCGCTATGAGTCGTGCTAGACTCAAAGGCAATAAACAGCAACAACAACAACAACAACAACAACAAAAACATTCTCACCAAAGAGTAAAAAACAACCTATATAGCAGGGGGAAAAGTTGGCAATAAGATATATAATGAAGTTCCAATCTATAAAATTTATAGAAAACTTTAACAAAAAGATCCACAATCCATTAAAAGATTGACAAAGGACATGAACAGATACTTCATCAAACAAGACAGACGGCCAGGGAATTAATTCATTAAGAGTTATTTATGATCATTAACCATTTAGAAAGACTAAACCTGTCATTGTAGAGCCAGGATTCCAAGACTCTAAATCCTTATGGCAGGAGGAGATAGTCACATCTTTCTCCCCAGGAACAGCTGGTGGGTTCCAAAGCTAACCTAGTGACCTTTCAGTTGACAGTCTAACACATAACTTACTGTGCCAACGTGGTGCCTTTGTTAGCCATTGTTGTGGGGTGCTGTTGAGTCAAGCACAACTCATAGTGATCCCGTGAACAATAGACCTGAATGCTGTCCTATCTCCATCATCTCTGATACACGGGAGCCCATTGCTAAAGTCACCCTGTCAGTCCATCTTTTTGAAGGTCTTCCTCATCTTCGTTGAACCTTTGTAAGCATGATGTCTCTTTCCCAAGGAATAGCCTTTTCTAGTAAGCTTGTCTGAAATATGAGAAACAAAGCTTCACCATCCTTGCCTCCAAGGAACACTCTGGCTAGACTTTTCCTTTTTTATTTATTTATTTGTTTGTTTGTTTATTTATTTTATGTGTGTACCGTCAAATTGGATCTGACTGGTACAGAAGGCAATTGTTCCTCCTTCTTCAGCAGAGCATCTGGTGGATTTGAACCGCGCACCTCTGGGATTGCAGTGCAGTTTCCTGCCACTAGGCTACCAGAGCTCGCCAAGGCTAGACTTTTTCTAAGGCATATCTATTTGTTCTTTTGTCCAAGGAATATTCAGCACTCTTCTGTAACGCCACAACTCAAAAGCCTCAATTCTTATGTTATCTTTACTCATTGTCTAGATATATATAGCATTGCTCTTCTGTAGTTTGGAGAGGTTTCTGACAGTGAACTTGCCCAAACCAATATATCTCCTTATCTCCTTACTGCTAGTACCAAGGGTGTTGATTGTACCAAGGAGGTTGATTGTGGACCCAAGTAAGATGAAGTTATTGACAGTTTCAATCCTTTCTCCATCTAAATGCAATGAGATATCAGTCCTCTTACTTCTGCAAAAAAAATGGCATCGATGAAAAAACCAAAATGACAAATGCTGGTGATATTGTGGGGAAATTAGAACTCTTATACATTGCTGGTAGAATCATAAAATGATGGAATCACTGTGGAAAATTATATGGTGGTGCTTCTTCAAAAAGCTAGAAGTAGCAATACTGTATGATCTCCCAATTCCACTATTAGATGGAATCCCAGAAAAATAATATCAGTGATATACACATGCATACCTACATTCATTGCAGCATTATTCACAACAGCAAAGACAAGACAAATTGCCCAACAGCCGATGAATGGATAAACACATTGTGGTGCATACATTCAATGTAATATTACACAGCAATAAAGCATACAACCACCTGGCCAATTGACTGGAAGAGATGTATATTTGTTCCTATTCCAAAGCAAGGTGTGGAAATTATTGAACAGTGCCATTGATATCACATGTAAGCAAGATTCTGCTGAAGATTACCCAAAAATGACTGAAACAGCAAGCACACCCACAGAGAACTGCCAGAAGTCCAGGCTGGGTTTGGAAGGGGTCATGATACTAGGAATACTGCAGCTAATGTTAGTTGGATCTTAGCTGAAAGCAGGGAATACCAGAGGAATGTCTACCTGTGTTTCATTGATTATGCACAGGCATTTGACTGTGTGGATCATAACAACCTGTGGCTGACTCTGAGAAGAATGGGAATCCCAGAACACTTGATTGTGCTAATGTGAAACCTGTACTTGGACCAAGAGGCAGTCGTCAGAAAAGAGGAAGAAAACCCTGCATGGTTCAAACCTGTATGCAGAACAGATTATCCGGGAGGCTGGGCTCTATGAGGAGAAATGTGGCATCAGGATTGGTGGAAAATTCATCAACAATCTGTGTTATACAGATGACACAACCCTGCTTGCTGAAACTGAGGAGGACCTGAAGCACTTGCTGCAGAGGGTCAAGGATTGCAGCCTTGGATTGAGGCTCAATATGGATTGAGGCTCAATATCAAGAAGACAAAAATTCTCACCACTGGGCCAATTGGCAGCATCAGGATGGATGGTGAAGAGATTGAGATTGTTCACAGCTTTAGTTTGCTTGGCTCCACAGTCAACACTCTTGCCACCAGCAGTCAGGAAATTAAAAGACGTATTGTGATGAGAATGTCTGCTGTTAGGGACCTCTCCAAAGTACTGAAGAGCAATGGAGCACTCTGGAGACTAAGGTGCACCTAATATAGGCCATGGTCTTTGCAGTCACTTGCTATGCATCAGAGAGTTGAACAATGACTAGAAATGATAGAAGGAGAATTGATGCCTTTGAGCTTAGGTGTTGGAGAAGAATATTGAATATACCATGGACTGCTAAGAAAACGAACAGGTTTATCCTAGAGAGGGTGAAGCCAGGCTTCTCCTTGGAGACAGATTCTGAAGCTTCATCTGATATACTTTGGACATGTTACAAAGAAGGACCAGTCCTTGGAGAAGGATATAATGCTTGGGAGGGTGGAGGGACAGCGTAGGAGAGGAAGACCCTCTATGAGATGGATTGATTCAGTGACTGGGACAATGGGAGTAGGTGTGTTGAATACAGTGAGATTGGCACAGGATAGAGCAGGGTTTAGGACTGTTGTACATAGGGTTGCTATGAGTCGCAGGTCACTCAAAGGCACATAACAACAACAAGAACAACACTAAAGAATAATGATAAACATTATAGATTAATCTGAATTATACTAAATAAAAGAACTTTCACAAAAGTTAAGGTTTCCAAACAAAGTAACATCTTTTGAAGTTCACTTGAGATGGGAGAGAGAGAGGAGTAGAATTACTTACTAGAGAGTTAAAGCCAAGCCAGAAACCGCCTTTACTGCTGTTGAGTCTGCTGTGACTCATAGTGACCCTCCATCAGGTGTCTGATTCTGTAAATAGAACAGGAGGAGGCTGTTCCCCCTTCTCCCTCCAGCTCTGCTAGTGGATTCAGATGACTGGAGATAGGCAGCCTTCGGGTTAACAGTGCCACTCACTGCAGCCTATGCTCCCAGAGCTTCCTTTTTATAGGTATGTTGTTGTTAGGTGCCTGTTGAGTCAGCTACAACTCACAGCAACCTTATGAACAATGGTTCGAACCTCACCCTATACTGAACCATCATCATTTTTCTCCACCATGTGCAAGTCCATTGCTGCAATTACTGTCAGTCTATCTCCTTGACAGTTTTCCTCTATTTTTCTGAAGCTTCATCTCTCCAAGCATCGTGTTTTTATTCCCCAAAGTCTTGGCCTCCCCCAGCAACATGCTCAAAGTATGTGAGATGAAGTTTCCTCACCTCTAAGGAGCACTCTGTTTGCACTTCCTCCAAGACAGATTTGGTTTTTTTGTTTTTTAATTTTTTTTAAAATTTGTTGCTGTTGTTGTGTGCTGTCAAATTGGATCCAACTTGCACAGGAGGATAGTGCCCTTCCTTCTACAGCAGAGCATCTGGTGGATTTGAATTATGTGCCTTCAGGATTGTGGTTCAGCTTCTTGCCACTAGACCACCAGAGCTCCCTAAATTTTTTTTTAATTTAAAATAATTTTTTAAAATTTTATACTAGTTTACTTACAAAGTTCATATACATTGTTTTTCACATCTGATCTTTCCCATTTCCTTTACCCACCCCTTCCTCCACCCATTAAATTGTGTGACTCTGATTAACCTTTGGCTGTTTGTTCTTTTGATAGTCCATGGCCTATTTAATGCTTTTTGCCCACACTGTAATTTGAAGACATCAATTCTTATTATTTCTTCCTTCTTCATTGTCCAACTTTCATGTGCGTGTGAAGCAATTGAAAATGTCTGACTTACATCATGCATACTTTAGTTCTTAAACTATGTGGATATTGTTTTGTGTTTGTTTACACATGTGCGTGTGTCCTGCATGTCTATTTGTATACAATAGAACACATGGGTGCACAGTTAGAGAAACTTACTAGAAACAACCAAACATCTTGTGCGACAGAGTCTCTAGGCTTAAAGTCTAAGCACCACAGTCTTAGGAAACATCTAGATCAATTAGCATAACAGAGTTCACAGAGGTAAAGTTCTGTATCCTAGTGTGGTGATTAGCATTTGCGACCTTAAAACCTTGAGAACAGCTATCTAAGGCTCAGCTAATCTTTCCATCTGGAGCAAAGAAGGAAGGTAGCACAAGACTCAGGGAGGCCATTAATTTACAAGATTAGTGGTTCACACAGACCACAGGTTTTTTTTTAGTCTGAGCCCAGAACTAGATGGTGCCTGATGACCGCTACTGGCCGCTTTGACCAGGGGCATGTGAAAGGTCCTGGTTTGGAAGGGAGAAAAATGTAGGGGGAAAAAAATTATTAAAAATACCCGACTTACTGGGAAGACAGAGACTAGAAGAATTGCTGCATTATCACCCTGAGACTCTCCTAATTTGAAACTGAAGTTACTCCCAGAAGTCGTTTTTCAACCAAATGATAAGATTGGCTTAGAAAATAAATAAAAATTCCCCCAGAGGAACATGACTTTTAGAACAATTAACTCTAGGAAACCTGAGAGAAATAACATTTGCTCAAAGACAAAGCTGAGACAGCAAGGAGAGGCTGGGGAGCTGAAAGGGGGAGTGGCAGAGCCAGGGCAAGCCGGGGAGAGGCTAAGGCATTGTAACAACCTGGGTGACAGAAAAAATCTGTGTTGGAATTTTTTATTAGGACATGAATTTGGCATGTTAACTTTCACCAAAAGAGCAACGAAATGCTGAAAGGATAATAGAGATGAAGTTATTGAAAACCACATTTTTTTTTAAACTTAGTTGTAAAGTGCTTAGTGCCTGGCATGTAATGTAAAGGCTCAAAAGTATTAGATATTATTAATTTTCCTGAGATAACTTCTCATAATGTATTGGAATAATTTATTCTCATCATTTATTGGAATGCTCCCGATAAAGGCAAGTCTGTCCTGGTACCACTCCAACCTGAGTAAAATTGTTCTAGTTCCCTGATCGGGAGAGAAGGCCATCTGTTTCTAAAATCTGATTTCTCCATTTTATTTTACTAAGAGATTGAATTTTGTTCTAAATTATTTTCTTATAGACTATTGTTGTTAGGCTCCACTGAGTCAAGAACTCATGTCTGACCCTTTGAACAATAGATCTGAACCTGGTTCTATCCTGTGCCATCCTCACAGTTTCTGACACACTTGTGCTCATTGCTGCAGTCGCTGTGACAGTCCACCTGGTTGGGGATCTTCCTCTCTTTTGCGACTCCTCCACCTTCCCAAACATGACATCCCTCTCCAATGAATAACTTCTCCTAGTAAAGTGCCTGAAGTATGAGAGGTAAAGTTTAATTATCTTTGCCTCCAAGGAGCACTCTGGCTGCACCTTCTCCAAGATGTATTTGTTCTCTTGGCAGTCCATGGAATATTCAGCACTCTTCTCCAACATGACAGTTCAAAGGCACCAAGACTTCTTCTATCATCCTTATTCACTGTCTGACTCTCAGTAACATAGCAAGTGATTGAATAGAGAATCGCCTGAGTAAGGAGCACCTTAGTTCTCAAACTGTCATCATTCCTCCTCAATAATTTGGTGAAGTCCCTGACTGTAGACTTTCCTAGAGTGCTAACATCTCCTGATGTCCTGACTGCTGGTACCAAGTGTATTGATTGTGGAGCCAAGTAAGAGGAAGTTGCTGACAGTTGGAAACCTATCATTTGAAAGTGCAAGTGGACCTTTACAGGTGTCTGGGCTTCCTTCTCTGAGCCATCATAACTGAGAAAGTGCCAAGGTCTAGCAGAAGCACCTTAGTGAGGCGATTATTAAGTAAGAGCATTAGAGCTTCACTACAATCTCAGGAGATTATAAAGTCACTTGATGTAGAGTTTGCTTTCAGCTCATGGCAGTCCGGTGTACAACAGAACAAGGAGTTACCCAGTTCTACAACATCCTCCTGATGGCTTAGCAATCAAACTGTTATGATCCATATAGTTTTCATTGACTCATTGTCAGAAGTAGATTTTCATGCTTTTCTGTTTAGTCCATCTTAGTCTAGAAGCTCTACTGAAATCTGATGAGCATTATAGTAACCTGCACTGACATGAAGGTTGGTGGCTGTGTAGAAGATGCATTCGTTGTGAATCAAGCCTGAACTTTCCACATGGGAGCTTAGAATTTGATCATCTAACCAGCCCTAATGGTGTAGTGTGTTATACATGGAGCTGCTAACAGAAAGATCTGCAGTTCAAATCCACCAGTGTTTCCATGGGAGAAAGATGAGCTGTCCACTCCTATAAAGATTAGAGAATTGACTGAGTTTAAATCAATTTGAGGTTAGTGGATTTGGCTACTAGTCCTTTTAAAAGACTTTGCTGTTGTTGTTAGGTGCTGTTGAGTCAAGTATGACTCAGAGAGACACTATGAGCAACAGATCTAAATCCTGTCCTATCCTGTGCCATCCTCAACATCTCTGACACACTTAAACCCATTGCTGCAGTCACTGTCTCCATATATTTTCTTGGGAGAGGGAGGTGTCCTCCTTTCTTTCACCGACCCTCCACCTTTCCAAGCATGATATCCCTTTCCAAGGATTAGCCTCTCTTAATAAACTAGAAATCCAGCAAGATGGTGCTGCTAAGGGTTAGAAGTTGAACAGAGAGACATTCTTGCATCTCTACCCTTGATCCAAATTTAAGTATTTTCATATACTTGCTTGAGGTACCCCAAAACAAGTATTTCAGGGACAGGACAGTATGTTACAGATTTTTGACTTGTGTTTTCTCAATAGTACTTGGTACCATGTGAGACCCCTAGTTTAAGCACTGCCAAATCCAAAGAAGTAGCTTTCCTATCGAGAAGGTTCGTTAATGTATTGAATAAGAAAGCTACTCTTAAAAGTCCTGACTAGAGTCAGGTTTTGGGGGACAGTACTGTTGTGTTCTCTCTATATCCTCCATACTCAGAAAACTGCTGAATAAAATCTTAGTTCATGCCTTTAGAAACCCTGAGAACTTTGATAACGTTGATAATTGTAGAGGGGCTTCTGGCCTTTTGTTCATAAGGTCGCTATTAGTTGTGCTTGACTTAAAGGCAATCACCACCACCACCAGAATCAACTTGATGGTGATAAGATGATCTTTTTATTTGTATTTGTATTATTTTTTGTTTTAATAGCTTTTGTGAGCTCTTATGACTGAAATGGAAAGGAATTGCCCTGTTAACCAAAGGTACATGATTCTAATCCACCAGCTGCTCCTTGGGACAAGGATGAATTTACTACCACTACAAGTGTGATTGATTCACTACGTTCACAGGAGGGTCAGCTAAGGGTTGGTTCTCACTCAATGGTACACAGCAACAAGAAATAGCATTTGTGGCTGGAGGGTTGAGTGACTGATTCAAGCTCACATGCCTAGTAGCAGGGTTGTGTCTAATACCTAGAGCCTCCATTGGTTGATTTTACTCTTGCCTGCAAACCTTTGAGGGAAGGGATTTCCTCTCCCATCGTATCTGGTCCCATGCATAGCACATAGTTCAAACACTGTAAAAATGAGAGAAACAGAATGGTGTCTGGAAAGCTCATTAATGGCTCAATTGAACAAGCTGTTGATGTGAAGTTGAGAGCATCAGACTTCCTCATCCAATTCTAGCTCTAGGTCACAAGTACCCATGGCCATGTCGATGCATTCATTTTAAAGACATTGAGGAGGAGGAGTGTTTTTGTATCACATTTTCTCTTGTACAGTTTTAAAATCTTTTATATTTGTGCTTGGTAAAGTAGTAAAAAAAAAAAAAACCCAGCAAAACCCCAAAATAAACCCACAACAACACAACACCCCACCATGGGCTTTGATTTATTCACTGTTCAGTTTCATTCTGCCTATGGTCTCTTTCTATGGATTGAGAGAAAACAGTTTCACAGCAAAAGGAAATTATCCTGTTTCAACACAAATCTTCTCAGTTAGAGTTGGGTTCAATCTATGTCTAGGAGAAATGGTTCTCTTTCATTTTTCTCTCCCAGATATGTACCTTAGTTGAGATGAAATTCTATTTCTCTCTCATGTGAAAGACCACAGTTAGTCATTAGTCCAGGGCTAGTGTGACAGCTGTATCAAATCTACCGAGATCCAGTGTGTCTCCCCCCCACCCCCCCGAGTTTACCAACCTCCACACCAGGGTGACCTTGTGGTTCATTATAGCTCCTAATGCTCCTGTCATTTTAGCCACACTCAAGATAACAAGATAAAGGAATGGGGAAAGAGAATTGAGCACCTTCATTCTGTTTCAAAGAGTGTCCGAAGGTCCACACAATACTTCTCCTTAAAGTTCTTCAATGAGAAATTGAGCGCATTGGCCGTATCTCTGGAAGGACTGCTGGGAACGTCCTGTAGCTGGGCGATCCCCTCCTGCGTGATTTACAGCCTCTGAAAACTCACTGGAGCATCAGCTATGGGTCAGTTCCTACTTGATGGTATATTAACAACAATGAGGGGTAATCTCACGGGAAATCTAATGCTTGGCAAAACACGGGGGAAGGAGAATGGATATTTAAGGCAAATAGCAATTCCTGTCACATCTTCAATCTTGGAGAAGGCATATAGTGATTTCCCCCACTCTCTCTTCTACATTTCTCCTACATGCATAGAAACTCATTCAGGTCTTCACATCTTAAACTGGCAGAAGCACAAATGAAGATGCTAATGTTTCTTTATCCCAGGTCAAAACAAACGCTGAGGTGGTAACATTCTTCTACCTCCTTTTTCCCTCACCTTTTCAGGTTCTTACCTTCACTCTTTTGTGCATTTAGCATACGCACGAAGCTCATGTTAAAACTGTCCTTTGAGGCCAAACTTAAGGCTTCATAGTGGAGTGTACTCTAGGCGGAGGTGGGCGGGGGTGGGGTGGGGGAATTGTATACCAATGAAGGAATTTTTCTTTTACTTTTCAAAAAGAAGAGCGAACTGGGGTGGGGGAGGGGTGGGCAGGGAGAAAAGTGCAACAATGGATGAACGGAAATCCAAAATCTCTGTAAATGTTCATTGAAATTAATAATTTTTTTAAAGTGCCCTTTGAACTGCAACAAACATTTGCCTCTCTGACGTGGATCACTGAGTGCAGTATAGGTGACCCCTTAAAGTTAACTGCCTGAAACAGAAGCATCTGCTGCAGAGGACCCCTGATGATGAGGAGGACCTCTGTGCACGGTGGGGTCTGCTGGGGGAAAATCCCGTTTTTGTCAGAATTTGAACCTGCATTCATTCACTTAATTATTCATGAGAGTACTGTGGGTTCATCTGATCTTTCATTTGAATTTAAGGAATTAATGCGAATCACTTATCTATCATACACAATAAATGAAGATGTATCAAACAAGAAACCAAGGTTTCAAACCAGTGCTTCCAAGTTTAGTCATGGCCAAGGGAAGAACACTTTTGTGGATTCAAATTTATAAAACGTTTATGAAACATTTATGATAACCAGAGTTACTGTTGACACCTTGTTAGAAACTCATCTTCCTCTTAGAATACATGGGCAAACATTCACTTTGAGTAGTGACCAAATCTTGTGATTGAGTTAGAAACAAGAGTTCCTGGATCAAAAATGGTGGTCACTGGGCTACTCTGAATGCGCGTTGCCCTCCTCGGCCCTGGCAAGAACACCAGTTCCTGCATCAGGCTCCTTTTCCAAGGTTTCACTCTGCCTTTTCCAAGTCTCTCATTCCAGGGCTTTGACTCATAATATTTCCTGCTCTGGTTATCTTTTCAGTACATCCACATTTTACCAATTCAGGACTGTTCCATTTTGTTGCATCACCCTTGCCTGAACCTGTTTGAACCAGTCCGAAGCCTTGTAATAAACCTTTGGGTTTGGCAAATTTGAGGTCACATTTTGCAGAATAGCCATTATCTACTCATCTAATTATTGGCTGTGGGAGAGTTGAGTTCAGTATTGAAGATGGTGGTTAGGATGAAGCCTTGGGGAAGGCTCCATTAGGCGCCTTTAGATGCTGCCATTTGGTGTTATTTGAAATTGAGCTGAGTTTTCATCTACAGTGTCATAAGAACGCCTCTCTTTTGAGCATTACATTAGATAACAAATAAGAAACCCCTCATAGAGGGGCCTGACACACAGTAAAGACTCAGCAGCTTGCTCTGCCTTCTCAAAAAGGAAGAAAGGGAGAGAATGGAAAGTGGAGGTGCAAGGAGGGGTTTAAAGCAGAGGAAGTTTTAAATAGGTCCTTAACAATTCAATCTTGAATTTATTTAAAACTCTCAGGATAAAGCAGCTCATCATTCATACCGCGTTACTCTGCTTTAAGACTATTTTGCTCAGCAGATAAAACTTGTCTATGAGATGTCAAATAGAAATAGAGGAGTTTTTTTTTCTTTCACCATTGATATCTAGATAGTTTTTCAAGGAAAAGAAAATAAGTCTTGTTCTATGTATTTTAAGTAGAATCTTAATTTCATTTTCTGAAAAGGAAAGGGAAATGTAAAGTGTTTCAGGGAACACAATGCATTGTTTCCCCCTTTCCCTCTGGCCACACTCTCCCTACTCCCAAACATGTTGTCCGCCACACTTTGAAAGCATCTAGATGACAGAGTTGCTGCCGTGACTCACTCAGTGGCCCCGAGGTCGGGACATCCACCAGAGTGTTTGCCCAGAGGAACACGCTGTGCCACCTCCAGTTGGTGCTGCCAACCTGCTTGCTGTCTCACCAGTGGGTGGGTGAGGAAAAGGGCAGCAGGAGGAAGAATGCCAATGACTCAATGCAGAAGCATCGCTGACACTGAGCCTGCAAATTCAAGCCTTTGGAGATTCAGGGAGCATCGCCTTCCTACAACCATTCCATGAAGAAGCCTCAGGTTTTTAATCCCAAGACTGGGAAAAGTAAATGGAACTCAGAGAGTATGGGTATTAAAAGAGACTTGTGACTTTGGGGTGATAATAGGTACAGATCAATAATAATAGTTAGCTATAAAATACAATGCACACGAAAGATTATATAAAGCACAATGTACATGAAGAAAACACAATGTATAATAACGATTGTATGCAAATAAAAAATATATATTAAAAAATGAGACTTCCTATAATCAAAATAAAATAAAAATAGATGAATGAGACTTTCTAAGAATCAAATCCCTATACACATCAAAAGACTATTCCAACTCAGTAAGAAGGAAACTCAACAGAAAGAAGGGAAACCACAGACTGGAAAAATACATTTGCCAAGGATATATCTGATAAGGGACTTATATCTAAAATTTATAGAATACTCAGTTGTACCTCCACAAGAAAAAGGTAAACAACTCAATCACAAAATGTGCACTGCTATGCATAGACACTTCACCAAAGAAGACACTCAGATGGCAAACAAACATATGAAGAAATGTTCAAAATCCCTAGCTCTTAGAGAGATGCAAATCAAAACAACTATGAGATACCCTCTCACAGCAGCAATAATAGCAAAGTTCAGCAGAGCAACAAACAGTAAATGCTGGAGAGTTGTGGAGAGATTGGAGCTCTTTTTTAAAAATTTTATTATTTTGTGTGTGTGTACCATCAAATCAGACCCGACTGGTGCATGAGGAGATTGCCCATTCTTTCTCCAGCAGAGCATCTGGTGGATTCAAACCACAGCCTCTGGGATTGCAGTGCAGCTTCTTGTCACTAGGCCACCAGAGCTCCTTGAGATTGGAACTCTTTTATCCATTGCTGGTGGGAATGTAAAATGGTACCACCACTATGTAAGGTGGTCTGGCACTTTCTCAAAAAGTTGGAACTAGAAATACCATTTGATTAGCAATTCCACTACTGGGAATATACCCTAAAGAAACCAGAACCACAATGCAAACAGATGTATGCACATCCATGTTTATTGTTGCTTTGTTCACAATAGCAAAGAGATGGGAGGAATCCAAGGACTCATAAACAAATGAATGGCACTTTAACACAATGAAATACTATGCAGCACTGAAAAACAATGAGCTCATAAAATGTTATACAACCTGAGGGACTCTGGAAGATGTTACGCTTAGTGAAATATCTCAGTCACAAAAGGGCAAATACTACATAAAACTGCAGTTATAAAATAGGACAGATATTGGGGGGTGGGGTGGGGAAAGAATGGGAAAAGAGTGGATAATGAACACTGAATTAAAACAGATGAGGGGTAGAACTGTCCAAAAAGAATATATAATCAGACATTACATGTATGACAACAATCTAGAACAAGGGGTGCATTGTACGCTGGCCTGGGGTGTGGGGGGGTGAAATGTGTAACAATGAATAAAAAAAATAACAGTGAAAAAGGAAAAAAGCTGATAAAAGTAGAAATATGCAAGGAAAGATCACACTGTTTAATAAGCTTCTGACTTTATGTAGTAAAAAAAAAAGACTGTTGATTTGAAGTGCTTCAGCATAGACTAACTGTTCTTGCAACCTCAATTACATACTCTTCTGGCAAACATTATCAAAAGTCTATAGTATTCTTGGGCTAGTGGTTCTGTGGAGAATTCTCACCTTTCCTCATGGTGTAGTGGTTGAACAGGAACTTGTTCCTAATTTGAATCCGTTAGCTGCTCCGTGAGGAAAGATAAACTGTCCACTTCTGTCAAGATTCACAGCCTTGGGAGCGCTTTGTCCTCCAGGGTTGATGTGGGCCAGAATTTTCTTTTTAGTACTAGGTGTGTGTGGGAGACCCAGGTTCCATTTCCAGCCAACACAAATCATATATAGTGAAGACCAACACCCACTGGAGGCTCATGTGCTGCTATGATGCTGGGGAGGTTTTGGTGGAGCATGGATTAGGAAGAAAGGCCTGGTGATTGACCTTCAAAAATCAACCACTGAAACTCCTCTGGTTTGATCTGCTACCCTTCATGAGGGAGGTCCAGGACTGGGCAGTGACTTCTTCCATGGTATATGGAGTCCCTATAAATCAACAGCAACGACAATACAGCATTTATGTTTACAGACCTCATTTTCTCTAATCTTCAGGACTGGGACAAGTGTGAAAGGACCAGGTTATTTGCCTTTTGTGCAACATTAAAGGAGGAACACAAATTACTATCAATCAAGAGAATGGATATATCAATGGGATAGTATGAAAAATAAAAATTAATGCAAAAATTTCATCTTGGGGACAAATAAGAAATTGAAAGACAGTGTTAATATTAGTGTAGTGATTCTGTTTTTCTTCTTTTATTTAAGGCTCCTATATGTCTGGGTTTGGCATTGCTTGCTAATTTTACAATTATATCCCTGAGGTAGATTTAGTGCCATTTTGGAGAAAAAGGATTTCTGCTCAAATGAGCGGAGTAATTTACTCATTATTACATAGCTGCAAAGAGTAGGGAGGACATTTAAACTCAAGGGGTTGCAGACAGTGATCTGCTTTTTTCATGAGACCGGGGCCACCTCAGCAGTTTGGGGGACCTAACACCTTTAGGACCACAGCATTCTTTCAGATGCTTTCTTAATATGTTTGTGTTCCAGACAGCCGGTACCCTTTGCCTCTGAAATAACTGCTTTTTTTGAGGTGCCAGAAGGAGATAATTTGTGGTGTGCCCTCAGGGTGTAAATCATCACATAAACCTAAAATTGTCTTGTTCTGAGTGAGCAAAACATTTATTTCACTGTGAATCAAAAACAAGCTGAGAAATAATTAGCCTCACTCCCAATCCTCAAGCCATTTAACCCTTTTCCCAGCTTCTCAAGGGCGAATAGTTTTCTCAGGGCCAAAGGGAAGCCCACGGCAACAGGAAGCTAAAGGAAAAGCAAATTAAAGAGTCAGTTCTGGGCACCAAGACGTAGGTGAAGATTTTGACAGACTCAGTAGTGGTCTGGTTTCTCCCCACCCCCACCCCCACCCCATACAATTTTCTTTGAAATAAGCCTCCTGAAATCTTTGTTTTGTTTACAGTATAGCGCGAGGGCTGAAGGGAGAGGCGTGGAAAGGCAGTGAGAAACCTTTCATGTTTGCTCTGGGCTGGGTTTCCCAGGTGCCAAGGAGCTTTGGGAACAGAATAGGTCTGACATCTGGACTTGACGCAGGAAGCGCCACGCCCGCCTCCCGCCTGCATCGCTGCACGCACACTGCCACCTACGGTGCTCAGCAGGCAAGTCAGGCACACTGCCCATTCCTTCTCATCTGCCAGACCTGACAGGAAATCCAGTGCTAGAGCCGGGCCAGGATTCCTATGGAAACCGCCCAGATGCATTACCACAACAAAGGCTTACGCCTCTACTGTACAATAGGGAACGCAAAACCTTATTGCCATTGGGTACTACTCATAACTGATCCTCCAGCGAGTTTTCAGGAGTCTGTAAATCATATGAGAAGAGATTGTCCACCTTTTCCCTGCAGAACCTCTGGTAAATATGAACCTTTGAGTTTGCCGGGACCTAACTCAGCTCTTGAGAAAGTCTGCTATCAGGAACCTCTCCAAAGTCCTGAAGAGAAATGATGACTGTTTAAAGTCTAAGGTGTACCTGATTCAAGCCATAGTCTTTCCAATCACTTGCTGTGCAACTGAGAGCTGGACAATGAATAAGGACAATCAGAGAAGAATCGATACCTTTGAGTTGTGGTATTGGAGAAGAGTGCTGATTAGCCTATGGATCGCTAAAACAACAAACAGACATGCCTTAGAGAAAGTGAAACCAAAGTGCTCCTTGGAGGCAAAGATGGTGAAGCTTCATCTTACACACTTTGGGCATGTTGTTAGGAGAGGCTATTCTGTGGAGAGGGACATCGTGCTTGGAAAGGTGGAGGGTCAGCGAAAGAGAAGACTCTCAATGAGAAAGATTGACACTGTGACTGCAGCAGTGAGCTTAAGGAGGTCAGAGATGATGAGGTTGGTGCAGGATAGGATGAGATTCCAATCTGTTGTTGAAAGAAGAGTCACTATGAGTTGTATTCAACTTGATGTTGGTATCAACAGTTTGGCTAACCTTATCTCCCATCATAACAGAGGCTCTCTGCTTTGGTTAAACTTCCAAGATGCCCTCGTTGGGTGCTTTAAGCAAACAAATAGTTGTTGACAAGTGGTGACTTCCTGTGTGCTTGAGTAGAATCATACTCCATAGGGTTTCCAAGGACTGCTTTTTCAGAAATAGACCACCAAGTCTTTCTTCTGAGGTGAACATAAATCTCCAAACATTTCGTTGTTGTTATGTACTGTCAAGTTGCTTGCCACTCATAGCGACCCTATGTACAACAGCCCTAAACCCTGCTCTATCCTGTGCCAATCGCACTGTCTCTGACGCTCCCATCCCAATTACCCCAATCACGGAATCAATCCACCTCATAGAGGGTCTTCCCCTCCTGCGCTGTCCCTCCACCCTCCCAAGCATGATGTCCTTCTCCAAGGACCGGTCCCTCCTTACAGTATGTCCAAAGTATGTCAGACATGTTGGCAACCATTAATCATTTGCATCACCAGGACTTTATTTTAAAACAACAAACTAAGCTCCAGATTGTTGCCAAAGAGGATTGTGACTCAGAGCAATGCCAGAAAAGTGACTAGAACTGCTCTATATGGTTTCCAAAGTTACAAACTTCTCAGTAAGTATTAGGCTGCTACCAAAAAGTTGTCAGTTCAAACACATTTAGAGGAAAAAAGATGAGGCAGTCTCCTCCCATGAAGATTTAGAGCCTCAGAAACCCCATGGGGGGGGGCGGGGGCGGGGTGTTTGTTATGAGCTGAAACCTATGAAACAGTAGTGAGATTTTGGTTTTGTATTTAATCTTTATAAAAGCTGACTGATACAGTTTCCCCCCTGCAAAGCAGCTGATGAATTTGATCCACTGGCAACCAAGCTTTCAATCACTATCCCAACTGTTGTTGTTGTTATTTGCCCTTGAGTTGTTTCCGACTCAAAGTGACCCTATGTACAACAGCCCTACCCTAAACTCTGCCCTATCCTGTGCCAATCTCACCATCTCCTGTGCTGTCCCTCCACCCTCCCAAGCAGGATGTCCCTCTCCAAGGACTGGTCCCTCCTTGCAACATGTCCAAAGTATATCAGATGAATCTTCAGAATCCTTGCCTGAAGCAGCCTGGCTTAACCCTCTGCAGGACAAACTTGTTCGTTTTCTTAGCAGTCCATGGTATATTCAAATTCAATTCTTTTCTCCAACATCACAGCTCAAAGGCATCAATTCTCCTTCTATCATCCCTAGTCATTGTCCAGCTCTCCAATGCATAGCAAGTGATTGCAAAGAGCATGGCCTGTATCAGGAGCACTTTAGTCTCCAGACTGACATATTTACACTTTAGCACTTTAGAGAGGTCTCTAACCACAGATTTTCCATCAGAATACGTCTTTTAATTTCCTGGCTGCTGGTGACAAGAGTGTTGACTGTAGATCCAAGCAAATAAAAACTGTGAACAATCTCAATCTCTTCACCATCCATTATGATGCTGCCAATCAGCCCAGTGGCAAGAATCTTTGTTTTCTTGATATTGAGGCTCAAACCATACTGAAGACTGTAGTCCCTGACCTTCCACAGCAAGTGCTTCAGGTTCTCCTCAGTATCAGCAAGCAGGGTTGTGTCATCTGCATAACTCAGATTGTTGATGATTCTTCCTCCAATTCTGATGCCACATTTCTCCTCATAGAGCCTAGCCTCCTGGATAATTTGTTCTGCATAAAGATTGAAAAGATATGGAGACAGGATGCAGTCCTGGGGCACACCCTTCCTAATTTTGAACCATATAGTGTTTCCCTGCTCTGTTCTGACGACTGCCTCTTGGTCCAAGTATGGGTTTCACATAAGCACAATCAAGTGTTCTGGGACTCCCATTCTTAAGAGTCAGCCACAGTTTGTTATAATCCACACAGTCAAATGCCTTTGCATAATCAATGAAACACAAATAGACATTCTTCTGGTACTCCTTGTTTTCAGTTAATATCCATCTAACATCGGCTATAATATCCCTAGTACCACAACCCCTTCTAAACCCAGCCTGGACTTCTGGCAGTTCCCTACTGATGTGCTGTTCCAGTCAGTTTTGGATAATCTTCAGCAGAATCTTGCTCACATGTAATATTAATATTGTTCGATAATTTCCACACTCTGTTGGGTCACCTTTCTTTGGAATGGGAACAAATACAGATCTCTTCCAGTCAGTTGGCCAAGTGGTTGTTCTCCAGATTTCCTGGCACAGCTTGGTGAGCACGTCCAGGGCAGCATCTGTTAGCTGAAATATGTCAGTTGGTATACCATCTATTCCTGGGGCCTTATCCTTAGCTAATTATTTCAAAGCAGCCTGCACTTCTTCCTTCATCACCATAGGCTCTTGCTCACATGTTGTTTAATTAAATTCTTCTGGGTCTGCCAATTCCTTTTGGTATAATGACTCTGTATACTCTTTCCATCTTCTTTTAATACTTGCAGGATCACTCAATATTTTGCCCAAAGCATCCTTAAATATTGCAACTAGAGGCTTGAATTTCCTCTTCAGTTCCTTGAACTTAAGAAATGCTGAGCGAGTTCAGCCTCTTTGATTTTCTGACTCCAGCTCTTTGCACATTTCATTATAATACTTTGCCTTGTCATGCAGCCTTTTGAAATCTCCTGTTCAGCTCCTTAATGTCTTGATTTCTTCCTTCTGCTTTGGCTTCTCTGCACTCCAGTGCAATATTCAGAGTGTCTTCTGACATCCATTTTGGTCTTGTCTTCCTCCTCTATTTTTGTAATGACCTTTTGCACTCTTCCTGGATGGTATACTTAATATCTTCCCATAGCTCATCTGGTCTTGTCTCATTAGTGTTCAAGGCCTCAAACCTGTTCCTGAGATGGTTCTGAAATTCAGGTGGGATAATGTCAAGGCCATATTTTGGCTCCTGTGGGCTTGATTTTACTTTCCTTAGCTTCAGCTTAAACTTGCATATGAGTAGTGGGTGATCTGTTCCACAATCAGTACCAGGCCTAGTTTTCACAGCTCATTTTGAACTTCTCCAGCAGTTCTTTCCACAACCCCACTGTTGTTGTTGTTAGGTGCCGTTGAGTTGTAGACGACTCATAGCGACCCTATGAACGAATGGCCTGAGCACTGTTTGTACATAGAGTTTCCGGAGGCAAGCCATTTCGGAAGTGGATGCCGTTCCTGCTTCCAGGCTTGTTTTAGTTGGGAAGCTCCAGCCAACACTGTCTGCCATGGGTACCCATTACCCACTGTCACAGTGTTCAGCATCACAGCAACCACGAGTTACCTCTGTACAGCAACACACAGACCAGTGCTATACCACCTAGAAGAATGTATGACAGGAAAACAATTTGAACCCGGCATAAAATGTGAAGTTTAGTGAATTTTTATACTCATGTAATCTTGTGTCAATGAATTCTTTCCAAGATCCTAGGAGGAGTGCTTTTCCCTCTTCCTGGTCTATACCCACCTCCACCCACATCACTACCATTAAAAACTCTAAGGGAGCTCTGGTGGCTTAGTGGCAAGAAGCTACACTGCAATCCCAAAGGCATGCAGTTCAAGGCTACTCTGTGGGAGAAGGATGAGCAACCTCCTCCCATGACCAACAGCATCTAAAAACCCATCAGAAGGTCAGTATGGGTCAGTTCCGCTCAAGGTACACAACAACAACAAGAGGTATATTAAGGCCCACAAAACCCTAAGACCTCTCAAGTTGGTTATTGTTGTTGTTATGTGCCGTCCAGTCATTTGCGACTCATAGCAACCCTACGAACAAGAGCCCTAAACCCTGATCTATCCTGTGCTAACCTTACTGTCTTTGACACACCTATTCCCACAATCCCAATCCCTGAATTGATCCATCTCATTGAGGGTCTTCCTCTCCTGCACTGTCCCTCTACCCTCCCAAGCATGATGTCCCTCTCCAAGGACTGGTCCCTCCTTACAACATGTCCAAAGTATGTCAGGCAAAGCTTTAGAATCCTTGACTCCAAGGAGCATTCCAGCTTCACTCTCTCTAGGACAACAAACCTGTTTTTTTGCTACCCGTCCATGGTATATTCAACACTCTTCTCCAGTACCACAGCTCAAAGGCATCAATTCTCTTTCTTTCATACCTAGTCACTGTCCAGCTCTCCGATGCACAGCACACAACTGCAAAGACTATTTATAGCCCTTAGTCTCAGGTGCACTTTAGTCTCTAGCCTGACATTGTTGCTTTTCAGTTCTCTGGAGAGGTCCCTGACAGCTGACTTTCCCAATGAAATTCATCTCTTGATTTCCTGGCTACTGTTACCAAGAGTGTTGACTGTGGAGCCAAGTAAACTAAAACTGTTAACTATCTCAATCTCTTCACCATCCATACTGATGCTACCAATTGGCCCAGTGGTGAGAATCTTTGTTTTCTTCATGTTGAAGGCTGCAGTCCTTGACCTTCTGCAGCAAGTGCTTCAGGTCCTCCTCAGTTTCAGCAAGTTTAGGGATCTTAATATGTTTTGTTGTTATATGCTGACAAGTCAGATCCAACCCAAAGCTGACCCTCCAGTGGCTTGTGGTTGTTGTTGAGGCTGGAAATCACACCGGAGGAGAATGTCTTTCTCCCTCAGACCAGTTAGTAGATTCAAACAGCAAACCTCTGGGTTGACAGGGCAGCTCCTTACTCTATGAGGTCACCAGAGCTCCACAAATACGCTTAGTTGTCGTGCTGTGTTGTGCCGTTGCGTCGGAACCGACCCATGGCTGACTCTACAGCGGGTTTTTATAGGCGGTTCATCACAGGGGAGGAGACTGTCCATCCTTCTCCCACGGACCATATGGTGGATTACAACTATATGCCTTTGGGACTACAGTGCAGCTCCCTGTCACTAGGCCACCACCAGGTCTCCCTTGTTGTTGTTGTTATGTGCCGTCGAGTCGTTTGCGACTCATAGCGACCCTATGTACAACAGCCCTAAACCCTGCTCTATCCTGTGCCAATCGCACTGTCTCTGACACACCCATCTCGATTACCCCAGTCACTGAATCAATCCACCTGATAGAGGGCCTTCCCCTTCTGCGCCGTCCCTCCACCCTACCAAGCATGATGTCCTTTTCCAAGGATTGGTCCCTCCTGACAACATGTCCAAAGTATGTCAGACAAAGCCTCAGAATCCTTGCCTCCAAGGAGCAGCCTGGTTTAACCCTCTCCAGGTTGAATCTGTTTGTTTTCTTGGCAGTCCAGGGTATATTCAATACTCTTCTCTAGCACCACAGCTCAAAGGTATCAATTCTCCTTCTATCCTCCTTAGTTATTGTCCAAATCTCTGATGCATAACAACTGATTGCAAAGGCCATAGCCTGTCTCAGACGCACCTTAGTCTTCAGAGTGACACCATTGCTCTTCAGTACCCTGGAGAGGTCCCTAACAGCAGACTTTCCCAGCGCAATACGTTTTTTTATTTCCTGGCTACTGGTGCCAAGAGTGTTGACCGTGGAGCCAAGCCCTTAGAGATCCCTAAACCATAAACCCACCACTCACTCATCTATCAGTTTGATGTACTGTTGTAGCTGCCATGTTTCTGGTATCCATCCTCTGTGCCTCAGGAGAAAGATGGGCAATCTTCAGTGTTATTTACAGCTTTTGAACATCCCCCGGAGAGTCAGCTGTGAGTCAATGCTGATTTGGAACACACAACTGCAACAACAACAACAACAACAACAACAGTACTTATACTGAATTTTTGGAGGCCAACAAATGAAATTGGCTTCATGAAGTTCTGCAAAGGGGGAAGTCCACCCATATCCAAAAAGAACTAAACCTATACTCATCAATTGGGTTCTGATTCTTAGAGATCCTTCATCAGGTTTCCAAGACTGCAAATCTTTATGGGAGGAGAATGGCCATTCTTCTCTCAAGTGTCAATTTATTGGTTCAAAATTCTGAGCTTTCAGTGGCAGTCTGGTGCTTTACACACTATACTACCATCCTGTCTGTAAACTGACTCATCACACTTTACCGTTGAGTGGGGATCAAGTCCTCGCTGACCCTCTGTGGATTTCTGAGGCTGTAAATGACATAGAAGGGGATCGCCTATATCTTTCCCCTTTAGAGCTGCTGGTGAGTTTGAACAGCCAGAGAGGTGTGGCCTTTGGCTTAGGAGCACAACTTCTTGTAGACTAGGCTATCAAGGCTCCCTTTATATTCTGCTTATAAAAATCCCCCTCAAATTCAAATCACTGCCACTGAGTGGGAACTCATAGCTCACCTGCATGGCTCAACTTTCTCCTGAAAATCTGCATATAGTCAATATAAAAATAATCATCAGTGTGAGCTGAGCACTCCCCAGGCCCTGAACTCAGTAATTGGTGTTTTACATGTATCCTTTTCTTTACCTCAACCCATGTTCTCCCAATCACTTAAGTTATTGTTGTTTTCTTATGTGCCATTGAGTTGACTATGCCTCATAGCAATCGTATGCACAATAGCTGTGCACCCTACTTTATCCTGAGCCAATCTCACTGCCTCTGACACACCAACCCTCATTACCCCAATTACCTGGTGTATCAATCCATCTCATCTGGGGTCTTCTTCTCCTGTGCTGTCCCTTGACCCTTCCAGGTGCTATTATTAGTCTAAGTGCCATAGATGAGGAAACAGGCTTGAAATACTATGCGGATTTGTAGATGGAGGGCTGTTATTGAGTTAATTCTGAGTCAGAGTGACTGTATGTACAACAGAAGGGAACCTTGCCAAGACCTGCATTATTCTCACACTTGATGGCATGCTCAAGTCCATCACTGCAGTGCGTGTGTTATTCCTTTTTACTGAAGGTCTCCCTCCCTCGTGCATGCTCTTCTTTTCCAAACATGATCTTCTTTCTTGAGATTGCTCCCTCCTTAGGAAACTTTCAAAACAATGGGTGGTGCAGTGTGCTCATCCATAAAGTTTTCAATGGCTCGTTTTCAGAAACACGTCATCAGACCATTCTTCTGAGCATCTATAGTCTGGAAGCTCCATGGAAACCTTGGTGACCCTTCTGGTATTTGAAATATCAGTGGCATAGGTTCCAGCTTCATAGCATTATGCAAGCCATCACAGTAGGACAAACTTACAGACTGTGGTGGATGCCAATTTATAAAGGTCACTGAGTGGTTATTGTTATTGTAAGGTGCCATTGTGTTGACTAGGAGTCGAAGCGACCTTATGCATAAGAGACCTGAACCTTGCTCTATCCTGCACAGTCCTCACCATCTCTGAGAGGCTCTAGTTCACTGTCACAGTCACTGTGTCAATCCATCTTGCTAAGGGTCTTCTCTTTCTCTCACCCACCATCTTTCCCATGGGGTCTTTTTCCAAGAACTGGCCTCTCCTGGAAACATGCCCAAAGTATGCAAGATGAAGTTTCGTCATCCTTGCCTCTGAGGAGTATCCTGTTTGCACTCCTTTCAACATTGACTTGTGTGTTCTTTTGTCAGTCTACAGGATATTTAGTTCTCTTTTCCACCACCACAATTCAAAGGCGTGGGTCTTTGGTCTTCCTAACTTTCAGACACAGATCAGGCACACTTTTTCTTTTAAATGACATCATTACTCTTTAGCACTTTGAAAAGGTCCTTGATAGTAGATTATCTCAACGTAACACATCTTTTGATTTTCTGACTGCTGTTACCATCGATGTTGATTGTGGATCCAAGTAAAGTGAAATCATTGACAACTTCAAATTTTCTTCATCTATCAAGAAGATGTCGGCTCAGTGGTGAGGATTTTTTTCTTGATATTGAGACAAAATCCATATTAACAGGTATTGTTTTGATTTTCTGCAGCAAGTGTTACAAGTTCTTTTCACTTTCTGTAAACCAGGTTGTTTGGTCTGCATAATGCAGAAAATACTAGTGGCAGATTTTAATCTTGGTAGAAGAGTTCCAGAATATTTAGTTTTTCAGACCATCATCTTGTCTTGTAAAATCAGTAAAAAATTTGCACTTTCCTCATTGACAAAATGACATCATGTGTGGAACAATGTGGGAGCAGGAATTAAGAGGTTACTTACTAATGCAGTAAGGTACAAACAAAAGAAGCTCAAAGGATTGAACATTAACAGTGAATGATCAAGCCAGTGAATGCTTTGGAAAGTCAAAGTGGGAATTAACTAAGTACTATTAGTGGAAATTCTGCAAGGTCCCAATCTAGAAGCACAAAGAAATGATCCATTCTCAGCAACAGATCACTCTTCCTTGCAAACTCTGTCCAATTTGGAGACCCAATGTTGTTGTCGCTGTTAGCTACTGTGAGGGCAGCTCTAACTCTTAGAGACCCTAGATGCAACTGTGTTAAACCCTGCACCATCACGTGCCATCCTCACAATCTCTGCTGTGCTTACACCCATTGCTGCACCCATTGTGTTAACCCATCTCTTTGAGACTATCCCTCTCTTGTGCTCACCCTCTGCTTTTCTAAATATAATGTCCATCTCCAAGAACTAACATCTCCAGATATCAATGAAAAATATCATACCACAGTAGAAAGGACACAGAAGTATTTGTCATCATAGGGCCAGGGCATATCTGACTTTATAAAAGAAACTTGCTATTTAAGAAGACATTATTATGGGTTAAATAATGAATACTGCATTGAAACAGATGAGGGAGAAAACGGTTTAAAAGGGATATGTGATTAGGTATTTTTGTCACGGCGGGAGTCCAGAGTGAAGGCTGCATAGTGGAGTGGACCTGAGGGGGAGGGATTGTAAAACAATGAAAGAATTTTTCTTTTACTTTATCAAGAGAGTAGTGTACTGGGAGGGTGGGGAGGGTTGGGAGGGAAGAAAAGTGCAACAATGAATAAATGGAAATAAAAAAAAAGAAAAAAAAGAGAAGACATTATTAAGATACTTGTGCTACAAATTTCCAATTTCTAAAGAAAAGACTTAATTTTCCTGCATGGTGAAACCACACAGCAGAAAGTTATCTTTCTCTGCCAACTGAGCAGGACTTCCCCTTTGAACTGTGCAGAAACACCAGGTCATTGGGTCAGCCTTGTAGGGCAGTATTGTAGAACAGTGATTTCAGCTTGATGAAGTGCAAAATAGTCCAACTTTGACCTGACAGGGATGGCTGGGAACACATTTTAATAGCTTGGACTAATAAGCCAGTAAATATTACCTGTGCATGCCTCTAGCAAAGTGCTTTTTAACAACAGTGTTGCTTCTAGGGAATTAAGGGTCTGCTGAACTGGTGGGCTGGAACATTCCTGGTACATAGAAGGGTGGGTCGGGAATCATATTTCATGCCAAGTTCCTGTCTTTTAGATAACTCATGTTCCTTTGCCTGTGACTGTCTTCATTTATTTATTTATAGAATAGCTCACTAAAGGATGTGTTCTTGTTGTCCAGAGAGTTGTAGAGGGTAATTTTGTCTGTAAAGTAGGCTGAAATGTAGGTATTGGGTACATACATGACTTTACCTATATTGTTTATTTATTTTATGATCAGGCTGCTCTGAAATAAATGGGTTCAGATATGAGCTCTAGGCTTAGATGGCAAATTAGTAACAATCATGATCTAAGCCTGAAGTTTTGGACATAACACATTGATAGAGACCTAAGCGAATATTTCATAAAAATATGGTCCACAGACTGCCCGTTTTAGAGGAAGTACAGTATTTAAAATATATCTGGGTCTCAAGCTCCTCTAATGAATCCTGTGCACAATAACATTTTAGAATCGCTGCTTTAGCCAGGAGAAAACCAAATGACAATAAACCTAAAAAATGGTCCACATGTCTCAGGATTGTCGACCACAGGATATTGCAGTAAAAGCCTTCATTGCCTTTTTCCTTACATGATTCTTAAACCTAAATGAACAGGGCTATATCTCCAGAAAAAAAACCATCTCTCTGAAAGAACCCTCAGCCCCAGGTTGGGTGGCTCAGCTTTGGTTTCCCAGTCAGACTGCTCTGCAAGTTGGCAACTTCAGAGGGTGAGGAAGGATAGATGTTCCCCACACCTTGTTAGTGCTCACCCACCCTTCAGAACCCAGCTCTGTCACCACTTCCTCTGGGCAGCCTCCTATCCACACTCACAGCCGGTACTCTCTGATGATGCTCTTATTTGTTGCTTTTATCTACTGGTTTGGAGTCCCTGAGTGATTAAGTGCTTGACTGCCAGCCCAAAGTTGGCAGGTTGAATCCATGGTGACATATTGGTGGACAGGCCTGACAATCTGCTTCTGAAAGGTCACAGACTTGAAACCCCTACTCTATACAGCTGCTGAGTCAGAATCAACGGCACAGTCATTATAGGTGCAGGTTTACACTGCTTGCATTATTATTTGCTTTTCTGCCTTCCCACCACTAGAGCAAGGAATCTCCTTGTTTCTTGTGGATCACAGTGCAATACGTAGGGCATAGCAGTCACTCAGCTATCTGATGAACTAATGAATGAGCAGGCCTAATATGAACATAGCATTGTATAAAGACACAGTCTACACTTAATGAGTTTGCAAATTAGTTGGTGAGACATACAAGGAAGTGAGTAAATAAAGGAAGGATATAATTAAGTGCTAAATTGTGGTTCTGTTTTTAAGCCCAGGAAGAGTGGAGGGAAGGAGAGACTTATGTGGGTGGAAAGAGTCAAGGAAAGATGGGTAGTTTTAGAGTAGAAGGAGGAAGCCAATTTAGGGGGAGGAAACAGTCTTAATTTGTGATTCTTTTTTTAGGGGCCCATGTCTGATGGCTGGCCACAGAGTTATGGAAGGAATCTGAACACATAAGCCTCACCGTATGCAATGTGGGGGAGGTACCCCAGATTTTGCAGTTTCATAGGCCACTGCAGTGGGGGACCCTGCATCATCCCCACCTTGAAAATGTAGCAGAATAACCTGTGGTGGGACATCTACCAGGTCTCCCTATGGGAGAATCAGGTCAGGATCCACACCCACAGCCTGGCAGGAACAAGGCGTGGCCCAGTTGAACAGGTCTGGAGGCACAAGCCGGACCTGCGAGGACAGCGTCTTAGGAATGCTGAGACAGACAGGGAGAGTAACAAAAGAGCGACTAGATAATAAACATGCTTCGCAACAGATGAGGGGAGGAACTGTCAGAGAGGAATAGAGGAGTAGGTATAATATGTGTGGCAGCAATCTGGAACAAGGGGTGCATTGCAAAGTGGACTGGTAGAGGGGGTAGGGACGGGGAGGGAGAAAATGCGCAAGAATTAAAAAAAAATTCTGAACAAGAGATCTTGCACATGAAAACCAGCACTCAAAATTGGAAACAGTTCAGTCCTGTAATTCATCTCCCCACCACCACTCCCCACACACACTCGGAAGAGTTCTTCATGCAAAGAGGCTGGAGCCACCAGCTTCAGCTCTGTGAGGCTGTCAGTGGATTCTGGAATGGGGGAAAGGCATAGAACGTTCACGGAGGGCGCATAGCTCGCCCAGCTTTCAGGAGGTAGGGGGCAGAGGCAGAGAAGGTGCTAGTGAGAGGGCCAGCATGAATAAAGGGAGCAAACAAGGTGTGCAGAGCATAAGGCAAGGCTCAGGGTCTTTCTGGACCAGAAAGCAGGTGCTGGGAGCAATGGGAACTGAGACTAAATATAGGTTAATATTAGAGCAGAGTGTGGGAGGCCAAGTGTGGAGAAATTCTCCTATTTCACTTTCCTCCCCCTCAACCGGGGAGAAAGAAAATGATTGCTTTAGCGTCTGAGCTTAGAAGTCTCAGGGCAACTGCCATTTTAGTGGAGACTTTGCTGGGCTAACTTGGTTGGGGAAAAACAGCACTCAGGCCCCCACAAGGCGCTAATCTAAGAGGGTCAGCTAAGCAGCTTTGCAGAAGAAAGGAGAAATGTTTGGTTTGAGGAGTGAGAGAGCTCTGAATTACCCTGGGGGAAAGGAGGGACTATTGTAACACAAACATCATGAGTGGGTGGCTTTAACAAACAGAAATTTACCTTCTCATAGTTCAAGAGGTTAAGTTTAGATTCAGGAGTGAGGTCCTTCCGTGTCTACTTCACCTTCTAGTAAACAAACCCAACCCACTGCTGTGGAGTTAATCTGACTCTCCACCAGGTTTGCAAGGCTGAAAGTCTTCTGAGGTGGAGACTGCCTCATCTTTCTTTCACAGAGCAGCTGATGGGTTCAAACTGCTTACCTCTCAGTTAGTAAGTAGCCCAAGATTTACTCACTACATTACCAGGGTTCATTTTAGCTTCTCGAAGCTGCTAGAATTCTTGATATTCCCAGACTTGTGTGCACCTGTGTCCATGGTCTGTCTTATTAGTACCTCCTGTGTTTCTCTATGTCTAATTTGGTCTCTTTCAAGAACCGAAATAATTGTTAAGGATTCATCCTATACCTCTGGTATGACTTCATTAACAAAGCAGAACTCGTTGCTATTGGGTAGATTCCGAGACTTAACAACTCTGGAGGATAGAACAGAACTGTCTGACAGGGTTTCTAAGACCGAAACCTCTGTGGAAGCAAGTTGAAATTTCTTCTTCCTGTTGAGTGCCGGGTGAGTTGGAAGCTGCAAATGTTCTGTCAGTAGCCAAGAGTTTAACCATTGCACACTAGGTCCTCAGGATGACAAAAACCCCTCAAAGCTCACTGCTATCGAGTCTAAACTTGCTCATAGTTGACCCTAGATTGTCTATGCTCGGGGATTTGACCCATTAGAAAAGTGAGGCTTGTGGTTCTGCAGCACAACCCTGTGTGGGCGATACCTCCAGACCTCCCTTAATGTAACAAGTGATATTCCTGTTTCTAACTAGGGCCATGATGATAGGTTAGGGTCTTAACGTGATTATAGATTGGAGTCTTAACACTTATTTGGAGGGGGGATGCTGTTGTTGTTAGGTACCATCAAATTGACTACATCTCAAAGCACCCCAACATACGACAGATCTGAACTTTGCTTTATCTTGTGCCAACCTCATAGTCTCTGACAGGCTCTGACAGGCCCATTGTTACAGTTCCTGTGTCAATCCCTCTTGTTGAGGATCTTCCTCTCTTCACCTGACTCTCCACCTTTCCCAGCATGATGTCTTTTTCTAAGGACTGGCCCCCTTCTAACATGTTCAAAGTATGTGAGACAAAGTTTCAGCATCTTTGCCTCTAAGGAATACCTGGGTTGCACTTGCTCGAAGGCAGACATATTTGTTCTTCTGACAGTCCATGGGATATTCAGTTCTCTAGTTCAACACCAAATTTCAAAGTCATAGATTCTTCTTCTGTCATCCTTATTCGTTGCCTTACTTTCAAATTCAGGAAAAGTAGTTGAAAAGACTATGGCTCAGATCAGGTGCACCTTAGTCTTTAAATTGACATCATTGCTTCTTAGCATTTTACAGAGGCCCTTGGCATCAGATTTCCCAATGTAATATGTGTTTTGATTTCTTTTCTGCTTCAGTTACTGTTGGTGTTGATTGTGGATGCAAGTAAAAGGAAATGGTTGACAACTTCAGTCTTTTCTTTATCTATCACGGTGTTGCCTAGTGACCCAGGGTGAAGGACTTTTGTTTTCTTCTGACATTGAAATGTAATCCTTATTGAAGTCTGTAGTCTTTGATTTTCTGCAGTAAGTGTTGCAAATCCTCCTCACTTTCAGCAAACAAGGTTGTGTCATCTGCATAACACAGCTTGTTGATGAGTTTTCTTCCAATCTTAATGCCACAGTCTTTTTCATAAAGTCCAGCTTTTTGAATGATTTGCTCAGCATACAAACTGAAAAGGTGTGGAGAAAAGATTCAGCTCTGTTGCACACTTTTTCTGATTTTAAACCCTGTAGTGTTCCTTTGTTCTGTTCAGACAACTGCTTCTTGGTTTAGCTCTAGGTTTCACATAAGCATACTTAAATGTTCTGGAATTTCCATTCTTCTCAATACATAATATGTTCTTACATACATAACACAGATTCTGAGATAGAGTTCAGTGGCCAAGAGGGGGACTTGTCAAGGAAAACTGTTGAGATCAAGACTATGGAAGAAGGAAGACAAAAACGAAATGACAGAGATGTGCTATAGACCCAACAAGCTTCCAGGAACTACATGAGATAGGAAATCAGGAGCTGTAAGAGCTTGTGTGAACAGCTTAATCTTTATACTCCATTCTCAATCAATCCTTGCATGTGGACTACTCCCAGAGAGTGTGACTTGGGTTGAGGTGCCTCTGTAACTCATACAGACCCTGAAGGACCTGTCACTCAGAAGTTGTCCAGATGCATCTACCAAGCAGCTGGGGCAATAATGGGCCCTTTGTTGAAAGGGATTTGAGCTGTGCATGTCCATATCCAAGTGCATGTCCAAGACCTTGAGCACTTTGGGTCTGGAGCCCAAGTAGGAGGGCGAGTAGGGATATTTCCTTATAGAAGGAACTATGGAAGATCACTAAGAACAAAATACATTCCTATACGGTTTTAGACTTGGTGCAGTGTTCCATAATACATTAACCCACCATTTTTTTTCATTCCCCAACAGTCTCCTTCCTTCACAGAGCTGTGAGCCAGTGATTCTTTGAGGACTGACAACACTGAGGCAGGGCTCCCAGGATGAGATGACAGAGAAGACAATATCAGTGAGATCAAATGTAGAGAGATAGGCTTATGAAACCAAGTCCTCAGCACTGCAGATGAGTAGGAGAAACTCAAGCCTGCCAGATCCTCTCTCATTCTCATTGCAAAAAATCCCTGCACATGTTGAGATGGTCGGTAGACTGTACACCATATATGGCCATATCTGAGATGAGTGATTGGCGTGGTTTTTATTTATAGGCTAATATTTTACATAGGCTGGTAGTTGCCCCACAGTCAGAGTAGAGGTGTGATTTTAGGTCATGAAACTTTAAGAAAGAAGTCATACAGGCAGGACTTATGGTGATCACTCACCACAGACCTGAGTTCTGCCATTTATGACCTAGTGGCAATTGTGAATTTTTCCTTGTAAAAGGCAAGGTAGGAGCCTTAAGAGGCTGAGATGTATCTGAATGACAGCCATCCTGTAGGCAGGCCCGAAGATTGTTGCCCCCTTGTGTAGATAAAAGATTTAAAATGGGCTTTTAAAACATACTGTGAAATACAAAGTAAAAGAATTCTTTTCCCTTAAGTGTGATTATCTCATCATGCCTGAAGGTGCATGTATCCCTGCTTGGCACTGGACTGCAAGCGGGGTTCAACCTACACAGATGTACAGATGTCCATGCTGCTCACACGCCATCACTCAGTGACTAAGTCATAAAACCTTAAACTTCTCTACCAATGAACTGATTCTGAATCGTGGCAGAGCTCCACTGGATTTCTCAGACTTTGAGAGGTTAATGTTAAGGTTAATGTCCATAGATCTTTATGGAAGCAGCAACTGATTATTCTCCCATGGAGCAGATGATAGAATTGAATCACTGACCTATCTGTCAGCAATACAACATGTAACACACTACGCCACCGAAGCTCCTTAACTAAACCGCATTGGCAGTACATGACAAGCTGTCAACGATAGACAGCAGACAAAAATGAAGTATTTGTGACTGGCAATTATGAATAAAATGCGCTCACTACTCGTTTCTTGACATGGTGAGGCTCCAAAGATAATTATATAACAATGGATGTTATGCAATTCCTCAGGCTCCCAGAGTAATTTTGGAATCTGTCCCATGGGGATGCTCCCTCTCCTGCAGCTGTTATCTGCAGCTCAATTGTCTTTGCACAGTGACTTCCTTCCCTACTTCAGATAAGTGAATCATTTCAAATCACAAGAAGAGCTAAGGGTTAAATACTTGCAGCTAGGAGAGGCTTGCCTTACTCCAACCCATGTGGATTTTTTACCACAGAAATGCCAATCCATTGGCCACCTGCTGACACAATTGCCACCAGCTCATAAATGGTGGAACTCAGGGTCTGTGGGGAGTGATCACTATGGGTCCTGTCTTCACATCTTCTTTTTTTAAAATGTCATGACCTAAAATCACAGCACTACTCTGACTGTGGGGCAACTACCAGCTTGTGAGCCTGGCTGGGGTTTGGTGAGGCCATAGAACCAAGACTGAGGGGATGGCTGGGACGGGAGGGATCAAGGCACACTCTCATCCGAATCCCTGAATGTATCAGTAAATTGTTTACTATTGTCACAAATGTGAAGCACCAGATAACAAGACAGTTGTGACTATAAAGGAAGGAGGATAATAAAAGGAACAACAGAAATAGGAATCAGCTTGTGTCAAAAGGACCTAACTAGATATTTTTGAGAAACAAAACTTTCCACATCTATGGTTTTCCCCAGGATAGCATAATGTTGTTGTTGTCATTATGTACCATTAAGTCAGAACTGACCCTCACTGACTCTCCAGTGAGTTTTCAAAGGAAATAAAATGCACAGGAGGAGACCGCCCATCTTTCTTCCTCAGAGTGACTGCCTTGAACCATGTTCCTTACCAATAGGCCACCAGCAGCTCCAAATGGATTGGACAGTGGGGATGTTTCCAAATGCAGAATAGTTTACTGAAGGAAGAATATGTTATCAGAAAATGTAAAAATAACATCAATGGTTCCACAGGGTCTAACTAAATTCTGGTCAAGCACCAGCATCAGTGAAGTACAGGAGGGATTCTGTCAAGAAACTGTGATTCAGAGGGAAGATATCTACTTCCTAGGAGTGAAATTCTCAACTAATTTTGTTGGAATATTTTTTAGTTTAAGTTTTTTTATTATTATTTTACGGTCACAAGAGTTTGAGGTTCTTCTGGGCTCTTTAACCCCACAAAATCTACAGTCCATGAGAATTTGGAGTTCTGATACTCATTTCCTCTTTGGCCAATATTCTTCTATAGGACCATTGATCATACTGCTCTGTAATAATAGCCAGACACTAGTCAATTCTTTTGGTTACATCTGTGGAAAGATCGCTGGAGAAGCTCAATATCAGCTGTGAAAACTAGGCCAGGTGCTGATTGTGGAAGAGATCACCAACTACTTATACACAAGTTCAAGTTGAAACTGAGGAAAATTAAGTCAAATCCATGGCAACCCAAATTTGACCTTGAGTCTATCCCACCTGAATTTCAAAATCATCTCATGAACAAGTTTGAGGCCTTGAACACTAATGAGAGAAGATCAGATGAGCTGTGGGAGGATGCCAAGAATATCATGCAGGAAGAATGTAGGGGGTCATTATAAAGAAAGAAGAGAAAGAAAAGACCAAGATGGATGCCAGAAGAGACTCTGATTATTGTACTAGAGTGCAGAGAAGCCAAAGCAAAAGGAAGAAATAAAGATATTAAGGAATAGAAGATTTCAAAGGGTAGTGTAAGAAGATAAAGTATTAAAATGAAATGTGCAAAGGGCTGGAGTCAGAAAATCAAATGGGCTGAACTTGCTCAGTATTTCTTAAGCTAAAGGAAGTGAAGTAAAATTTCAAGCCTTGTGTTGCAATACTTAGTGATGCTTTGGGGAATAATACTGAAGGATCCAGGAAGCATTAAAGAAAATGGAAAGAGTAAGGAGAGTCATTGTACCAAAAGGAATTGGTGGACAGAGAATCTCATGAAACAATTTATAAGTAAGATCCTGCAGTGATGAAGAAAGATGTTCAAGCTGCTCTGAAAGAATTGGCAAACAATGAGGCCCAGGAATTGATGGCATACTAATTGACATAGTTCAGCAAACAGACGCTGCCCTAGATGTGCTCACTAAGTTGTGCCATGAAATCTGGAGGACAACCACCTGGCCAACTGACTGAAAGAGATTGATATTTGTTCCCATTTCAAAGAAAGGTGACCAGACAGAGTGTGGAAATTATTAAACAATATCACTAATATCACATGCAAGCAAGATTCTGCTGAAAATTATCCAAAAATAACTGGAACAACCCATCAACAGAGAACTGCCAGAAGTGCAGGCTAGGTTTAGAAGAGGCTGTGATACTAGGGATATTGTAGCTAATGTCAGATGGATCTTGTCTGAAAGCAGAGAATACTAGAGTAATATCTATCTCTGTTTCATTGACTATGCAAAGGCATTTGACTGTGTGGCTCACAACAAACTGTGGCTGACTTGGAGAAGAATAGGAATCTTAGAGCACTTGATTGTGCTTATACCAAACCTATACTTGGGCCAGGATGCAGCCGGCAAAACAGAGCAAGGAAACACTTCATGATTCAAAATTGGGAAGCGTGTATGCCAGGGATGTGTCCTATCTCCATACCTTTTCAATCTATGTGCAGAACATATTATCTGGGAGGCTGGGCTCTATGAGGAGAAATGTGGCATCAGGATTGGAGGTAGACTAATCAACAATCTGCATTATGCAGATGACACAACCCAGCTTGCTGAAACTGAGGAGGACCTGAAGCACTTGCTGCTGACGGTCAAGAACTGCAGTCTTAATATGGATTTAAACTCAATATCAAGAAAACAAACATTCTCACTACTGGGCCAACCAGGAGCATCATGATAGGCCAGAGCTCCCTCAACTATTGCCTATTAAACTTTCTACGGATGTATAATTTATTGACAGCAATTATAATAATCTGCTGTACAATCTATCTTTAATCATTGTGATTTTTCCTTTACTGTAAACTGAAAATTTGTACTCTATAAGCAACAAACACTTTCCCCTTTTGGTAACCACAATAAACTTTGATCTCTGTATATTTATCTTTCATATAAGTGAAGTAATAAAGTATTTTAACTGGCATATTTGAGTCAGCATAATGTCTTTGGACTTCATTCATACTCTAGCACATCCCAATACTTTCTCCAACTGGCTGAATAGTTGTTTTTGTTAGGTTCCATTGAGTCGAGTACAACTCACAGCAACCCTATGAACAAAAGATCTGAACTTCGTTCTGTTCTTCGCCATCTTCACACTTTCTGACACACACGAGCCCACTGCTGGAGTCACTGTGTCAATCCACCTAGTTAAGGGTCGTCTTCTCCTTTGTTGACCTTCCACCCTTCCCAGCATCATGTCCTTCTCCAAGGAATACCCATTCCTAGCAACATCATTCTTGCCTCTAAAGAGCACTCCACTTGAACTCTTTCCAAGACATATCTGTTCATTCTCTTGGCCGTCCATGGCATGTTCGGTGCTCTTTTCTAACACCACAGTTCAAAGGTGTCAATTCTTTTTCTGTCATCCTCATTCATTGTCCAGCTCTCAGATGCATAGCAAGTAATAGGAAAGACGATGGCCTGAATCACACACACATTAGTCCTCAGACTAGCATTACTACTCCTCAATAATTTGGAGAGGTCTCTAACTGCAGATTTTGCCAGTGCAAACCATCTCCTTACATCCTGTCTGATACCAAGGGTATTAATTGTGGTTCCATGCAAGATGAAGCTGTTGACAGTTTTTATCTCTTCTCCATCCATCATGATGCTGCCTATCAAATAGTACTCCACTGTGTATGCATGTACCACATTTTGTTTATTTATTGATCTACTGTTGGACAATAAGCTTACTTCCGTCTATTGGCTGTTGTATATAGTGCTGTGATAAACAATGGTGTACAATGTTGTTGTTTTTTTTAAAGACAAAGTAATAAATTAAATCAATTCCACAGGAACCAAAATTTGACCTTGAGTCTACCCCACCTGAACTTCAAAACCATCTCGGGAACAAGTTTGAAGCCTTGAACGTTCATGAACGAAGACTGGATTAGCGGTGGGAGGATATCAAGAATATCATCCAGGAAGAAGGCAAAAGGTTGTTACAAAGACAGAGGAGGAAGAAAAGACCAAGATGGATGTCAGAAGAGACTCTGAATACTGCACTAGAACATGGAGAAGCCACAACCAAGGGAAGAAATCAAGATGTTAAGGAGTTGAACAGAAGATTCCAAAGGGCAGCGTAAGAAAACAAAGTATTACAATGAAATGTGCAAGGAGTTGGAGTCAGAAAATCAAAAGGGCTGAACTCACTCAGCATTTCTTATGCTTAAGGAAATGACGAACAAATGCAAGCCGTGAGCTGAAATACTTAACAATGCTTTGGGTATAATATTGAATGATGCAGGAAGCATTAAAAGAAGATGGAAAGAGTATACAGAGTCACTGTACTAAAGGAAATTGGTGAACACAGAAGAATTTCATGAAACAACATATGAGCAAGAGCCTGTGGTGATGAAGTAAGAGGTCCAACCTGCTCTGAAAGACTTGACATAAAACAAGGCCCCAGGAATTGATGGCATACCAGTTTGCATATTTCAACAAACAGACACTGCCCTGGATGTGCTCACCAAGTTGTGGCAAGAAATCTGGAGGACAACCACCTGGCCAACTGACTGGAAGAGATCTATTCCAAAGAAGGGTGATCCTACAGAGTGTGAAAATTATCAAACAGTATCATTGATATCAAATGCAAGCAATATTCTGCTGAAGATTATCCAAAAATGACTGGAACAGCGCATCAACAGAGAACTGTCTGAAGTGTAGGCTGGGTTTAGTAGAGGCCATGGTACTAGGGATATTATAGTTAATGTCAGATGTATCTTGTCTGAGAGCAAAGAATACCAGAGAAATGTCTATCTGTGCTTTATTGACTATGCAAAGACATTTGACTGTGTGGATCACACAACAAACAGTGGTTGACTTTAAGAAGAATGGGAATCACAGAACACTTGATTGTGCTTATGCAAAACCTATTCTTGGACCAGGAGCCAATCTTCAGAATAGAGCAAGGAAACACTGCATGGTTCAAAATTGTGAAGGCTGTGAATCAAGGGTGTGTCCTATCTCCTGATCTTTTCAATCTATATGTGGAACAGATTATCCGGGAGGCAGAGCTCTATGAGGAGAAACGTGGCATCAGGTTTAGAGGAAGAATCATCAGTCTGCGTTATGCAGATGATACAACTCTGCTTGCTGAAACTGAGGAGGTCCTGAAGCACTTGCTGCAGAAAGTCAAAGACGGCAGACTTCAATATGGATTGAGGCTCAATATCAAGAAAACAAAGATTCTCACCACCGGGCTGATTGGCAGCATCATGATGGATG
>NW_006399788.1:12747803-12751521 GCF_000299155.1 Elephantulus edwardii | reverse complement strand
TAGAAAGTTACATCCCCAAAGGGACAGACCTCCCTCCCTGAAAGGAGATAACGAGGGAAGGCCTGTCCAATATTCTTTCAAGCTTCTTCTTTTTTTAAAATTGTTTTTTATTTTATTATTTTTGTGTGAGTGTACCGTCAAATCAGATCTGACTGGTACAGGAGTAAATTGTCCCTCCTTCCCCGGCAGAGCATCTGGTGTATTTGAACCATGCGCCTCTGGGATTGTAGTTGCAGCTCCTTGCCACTAGGCCACCAGAGCTCCCCTTGTGTATACTTCTTGAAGTAGAATTGCTAGGTCATATGGTGCTTTTCTCTTCAGTGTTTTGATGAATCATCATGAATTTCTCTACCTCCTCATCAATATTTATTTCTATCCCCCCCACCCCGTCTTTTAGCTATCCTAGAGGGAGTAAATGGTATCCCATTTAGTTTTTTATTTGCATCTCTCTGATGGTTAATGACTGAGCATCAACTCCTTCCCCTCTTATGGTAAATTTCCTTTAGTTTTCAAAACAGAGACTTAGACATACCATTTTCTCCTTTCCTGTTTTGCTATAATGTCTGCGTCTCAGTCCCTTTTTGATTCTACTCAGGGAACATTTACAAAATGGAAAGCTCATGTTCCAAAGTTCTTTTAGGGCTTATTTTTAGGGAAGGAATCTTTTTTTTTTTCTTCTTTAGGCTTCCTTCCAAAGCATTGTTTGTAGTTCTTGTGTCTAAAGAAGTGGAAATTACTGACTTTGTGTCTGACCTTAGCAAAAGATCTAATGCAACATGGCTGTACATTGTTTAGTCTCTTATGGTCCACAAGCAAATGTATAGTCAGAGCCTACATCTGAATAAAGCATTTCTCTCCTTAAGAAACATAGAGTTCGCAGGTTCCTCAGCATTATGTACAAGGCTCTTCACCATCTGACTGAACCTATCTACTCAAACTCTTCTCCTAATGTCTCCAGCCCTTTTACTTTGTCTATGTTACTTCCTTTGCCCTTAATGCCTTTCTCATCTCCCTCTGGTGGGAGCTACTATTCATTCTTGAAGAAACAGTTGAAATGTCACTGACCCTTTGACACTTTCCCAGACTCCTGCAAAGTTAGTATCCTCTGTTTTGTGTCCTCTGTACTTTATTCATACCTCATATGGCTGTGTTGTAATGAATTGTTTAAATGTCTGGCTGCCTAAGTAGTCTGTGAGCTTCATGAGGATAAGTTTTATTCATTTCTGCATTCTCAACAAAGTATAATTAATAAATGTTGAGTAAAATGAATGAAGCAAGTCTTGAGTGTAAGCACAGTTTTGAATATTCAAGTCTGGCATGGGTTTGGTAGAAGCCTAGAACAGGCAACAGGAGAGGCTGAAGAAACATCTTGAACAAGAATGCAGGAAACACCAGTGTGAATTCCATTTTCTCGGTAATTTTGCCTTGGATTTACTCTGTGTAAGGGAGAGTTATTATGGAAAGAAGGTTATTTGAATCACCCTTTGATTATTAGTCCTTTATGGGTATTTCTCAGGAAGCTTATTCTTCATGTGGTCTGAATATTAGGTAAGTGGTAATCAGATTATGATTTCTAAATTCACTGTATAATTTACTTAATTTTAATATAATAATAACACCTTACAGTTATATAGCATCTTTCATCTTCAAACCTCAAAGCGTTTTTTAAAAATATTAATAAACTTGAACAAGTTTAGGAGTTTGTTGGATCCATTTCTTGCAGGGTAAGCATATGCTTGCCAAGAGGCTATGTAAATATGTACACACATGTAGAACTTTTTGTTACTGTATGTCTTATCATTATGAAAAATTTAAACATACACAGGAATAGGGAAACATAGTACAATGACCCTTAATATACTTATCATTCAACAACAATGAATTTATGTCCAATCCTACTTTACGTACAATTCCCTTCATATATTAATTTCATATTTCCTATGTACCTATTTCTGTATGTATCTTCAAAAGATAAAAACTTTAAAAAATCTATGATGCAGCTCCCAGCTGGAAACAAAGGAGGATGCTTCAACGATTTAGATCCTCCCAGAAGAGCTGTGGGTGAGTATTAACATTACTGGTAAGAATATTCGTTTTTCCCTGGACACAAGAGCCTACTATCTGGTCCTAAAAGCCTCCTGAGGTCCTAACTCTTCTCACTATTTCTTAGTTGTTGGAATTGATGTAAAACCTCATAAGCAGTTTCTTACTTCACCTCTGCCTTGCATGTGGATTCCGTGTTGTGAAACAACCCAGTGGTAGATGGAATTTGCTCCAGGACTTAAGAACAATAAATGACATAGCTGAACCTCTACATCTTGTGATTGCTAACCTTTATAATATAATAGACAAAGTGCTAGTCAATAGGCCTTTTATTGTAAGAACTACCTTCCCTCTGTAACTTGATTGGTGCCACTATTAAAACCTCTACCTGGAATATTATTGCTTTTCAATTTTTGACTCATGTACTTTTAACTTGTTAGTTAAATTTGTGTCTTCTGGGCTGCAACACTTCCATGTTACACCTTCAAGGATATGAACACGCACGGCTAAGCACAATTGATAACAATGCATCTAAATTCCAAAATCAATCTCCATAATAGTCTGTTTCCTATTGCCAAATGGGCCCTTTAGAGTAGTGAGAGAAGATCTTCACCCTGAAACCTACAGCGTCCCTTTCCAGCAGGAAGTAGCTAAGGGAATATGCCGTACCCTTTTCCTTATGAATCAGGGTGAAGTCTCTCCCAGGGAGGAGTGATAGGGAAGGGCAAAGGACACACTGACAAAGGAGATTAATCAGAACTGGCTTTGACAAGCGCTGTGGCAATTGTACAATTAAAACAGACTTTCAAGAGGGGGGAAAAAGAAGAACGAACTGGGGAGGAGGGTAGAGAAAGTAGTGCAACAATGAATGAGTGAAACCCCTACATCTCTGTAAATGTTCATTAAAATTAATAAAGTTTAATAAAAAAATTAAAAATATCTGATTACATCTTTAGTTTCTCATACGTAAATATTTCCATATGTACCTTAAAAAGATAAGAACTTTAAAAAATATAACCATGATGACATCTATATTACTGTCATACTTTAATATTTAAGTACATATCTTTGAAAGATAAGGACTCTTTTTAAAATTGTAATCGTGCTGTGTCACCAAACCATAAAAAAGAACACTTAATTTCTAGTATGAAATATTTGATGCTTTTAAAAAATTTTAATCATTCTCTCAATATTATGTTGTTGTTGTTGTTATGTGCCGTCGAGTCGCTTGTGACTCTTATCGACCTTATGTACAACATCCCTAAACTCTGCTCTGTCCTGTGCTAATTGCACTGTCTCTGACACTCCCATCCCAATTATCCCAGTCATTAAATCAATCTACCTCATAGAGGGCCTTCCCCTCCTGCGCTGTCCCTCCACCCTACCAAGCATGATGTCCTTCTCCAATGACCGGTCTCTCCTCACAACATGTCCAAAGTATTATAGTTTTTATAAATTTTTAAAAATCAGGATATAAATATGGCTCACATATTGTAATTGATTAATGTATCTTTTAAATGTATATATTTTGCTCTCCTCCTCGTGCTTTATTTGTTTGTTGTTGTTGTTATGTGCCGTCGAGTCGCTTGCGACTCATAGTGACCCTATGTACAACAGCCCTAAACTCCGCTCTGTCCTGTGCCAATCGCACTGTCTCCGACACTCCCATCCCAAT
>NW_006399788.1:12744565-12746163 GCF_000299155.1 Elephantulus edwardii | reverse complement strand
CATAGGGTCGCTATGAGTCGCAAACGACTCGACGGCACATAACAACAACAACAACAACAACAACAACACTATGCAGCCAGAGTGCTCTTTAAAGGCAAAGATGAGGTAGCTTCATCTTTCACACTTTGGACATGTTACTCTGTGAGTTTATTCCTTGGAAAGGGAAACCATACTTGGAAGGATGGACTGTCAGCAAAAGAGAGGAAGAGCCCCAATGAGATGGAGTGACACAGTAATTGTAGCTATGGGCTCAAGTGTGTCCATAATGATGAGGATGGTGCAGGATAGGACAGGGTTCAGGTCCACTGTTCATAGGATCTCTAAGAATCATGTGCGACTTGACAGTTGTTAATAGAGTTATCATGAGTAATACTTGATTCAGTGGCACTTAACAACAACAATTAACCTTTGCAGTCTGAAAAGGACTGCAAATGAACTCAAGATGCATTAATGGAATGGAAAAATTGGAAACAAAAAAGACGGACTGGTAGTCAGAACTTATGGACTTTAGCAATAGAAATGAGACTCTAGATTGCATGACACAATTTTGTACAATAATTTAGTCATTGCAAATACCTTTTTAAAAACACACAAATGGTAACATATGGACCTCACTTAATAGACTACACAGGATTCAAATGGGCTATAGCTGTGGAAAGAATCATTGAAAAGGCCAAGTATCAGCAGTTACAACCAGGCCAGATGCTGTCTGTGAGAAAGCTCATCAATTACTCATTTGCAAATTCAAATTCAACCTAAAGAAAAGGAAAACAAATCCACAAAAACCAAAATATGACTTTGAGCCTAACCCATCTAAATTTAAAAACCATCTCAAGATGAGGCATTGAACACAAATGATTGAAGATCAGATGAGTTGTGGGATGACATCAAGGATATCATACATGAAGAAACAAAGGGAAAGAAAAAAATGAAGAAATGAATGTCAGAAAAGACTGATAATTGAACTAGAGTATTAAGAAGCCAAACAAGGGAAGAAATGAAGTTAAAAAAGAAAAACAGAAGTGTTCAACAGGCATCTCAGGAAGACAAAAAAATTATAATAATATATACAAAAACCTAGAGTTGGAGAATAAAAAAGGAAAAACCCCTTTGACATTTCTCAAGCTGAAAGAACTGAAAAACAAATTTAAGCCTCAAGTCGCAATACTGAAGTATGCTATGGACAAAATCTTGAATGATCCAAGAAGCATCAAAAAGAAGGAAGGAATATATAGAGACACTGTTACCAAAAAGATTTGGTCTTCCTGGAATCATTTTAGAAAATAAAAGATGAGCAAGATCCAGTGGTAATTATAGAAGTTCAAGGTGCACTGAAGGTACTGACATGAAATAAGGTCCCATTATAGAGATATACTATAGATAATATATAATATACATAATATATATGTTGTTGTTGTTATGTGCCATCGAGTCACTTGGAACTCATAGTGACCCTATGCACAAGAGCCCTAAACTCTGCTCTATCCTGTGCCAGTCTCATTGCCTCTGACACACTCGTCCCGATTACCCCAGTCACTGAATCAATCCACCTCATAGAGGGTCTTCCCCTCCTGTGCCATCCCTCCACCTTCCCAAGC
>NW_006399788.1:12741967-12743331 GCF_000299155.1 Elephantulus edwardii | reverse complement strand
ATGGAGTTCTAAGTAGGTTCATGTCCTCAACCATCTGGCTAACAGTTGAGCATTTAACTGCTGTGTCTTCATGATTTCTTGGAGGTGAAAGAGACCTCCTTAAACTGACTAGGTTACCTTTTAGACGTTGTTGTTGTTAAGTATTGTTGCGTCATAGCTGACCTTCCATCACGTTTTCAGAGGGAGTAAATCTCGTGGAAGAAGATTGTCCATCTTTTCCCCACTGAGCATAGGGTGAATTTAAACCACGTGGCTTTGGGAGTCCAGCTCTTTACTACTGTGCCACCAGAGCTCCCACTTATGCTTGTCAGATAAATGGGAAGCTGGACTTTTTGGAAAATATCACGAGGGTTGTTCCATGGTGTTCTAAGTCAATTTAGAGCTACAAAAACATACCTCAAAAGAGCATCTTTAAGTTTATTAAAATGAATCAAAGTCTAAGTGCTTAAGAAGAAATAAATGACCAACTATAAACAGTGATGCCAGCAGATGACAGCCATCTGAGAAAGGAGAGGGATGGGTAAACAGGGCACTGCAACTTCGGCTTCTACTTCACTCTGGTCATTATTTGAGAAATTCGGTCACAAAGAAATTTTCAGGACTAAAAAGTAAACATAGGCCACCAGGAAACATTTAACATTCATCTTTCTTAACAATCCTTAAGACTGTAATACTTTACTCAATATAGATTACATCTCAATATCAAGGCAACAAAGCTCCCTACCACTGGGCCAATAGACAATATCATGATAGATGGAGAAAGAATTGAAACTGCCAATAATTTCACCTTTCTTAGATCCATAATCAATACTCTTGGTGCCAGTGGTCAGAAGATAGGATGTATTGATTTGGTTAAGTCCACTGTCAAGGACGTCTCCAAATTAATGAGAAACAATGATCTAAGTTCAAAGACCAAGGTGTGTCTGATTCAGTCTATAGTCTTTTCAATTACTATTTCCAAAGAGAGCTGGGAAATTATGATAAGGTTTATAGCAGAAAAATTGCTGCCTTTGAGCTGTGATATTGGAGAATAATATTGAATAGTCCATGAGAGTTGTGGGAGGATATCAAGGGTATCATCCAAGAAGAGTGCAAACAGTCATTGCAAAGACAGAAGAGGAAGGAAAGACCAAAATGGATGTCAGAAGAAACTCTGAATATTGCACTGAAGCGCAGAGAAGCCAAAGCACAAGGAAGAATTTAAGATACTAAAGAGTTGAATAGAAGATTTCAAAAGGCAGCACGAATGACAAAGCAAAATTATTACAATGCAATGTGCGAGGAGCTAGAGTCAGAAAATCAAAAGGGTCAAACTCGCTTAGCATTTCTTAAGCTCAAGGAACTGAAGAACAAATTCAAACCTC
>NW_006399788.1:12731693-12740482 GCF_000299155.1 Elephantulus edwardii | reverse complement strand
TTAGAGCTGTTGTACATAGGGTCGCTATGAGTCACAAGCGACTCGATGGCACATAAGAACAACAACAGCAACAACATACAGCCAAAAGGACAAGCAGATGTGTCTTGGAAAAGGTGAAGTTAGCATCTCCTTGGAAGCAAGGAAGGAAAGTTTCATCCTTTGTAATTTGAATGTGTTGCTAGAAGAAGCTATTCTTTGGAAAGGGATATCATGCTTGGAAAGATGGAAGGTCAGCAAAAGAAAGAAAGACCCCCAATGAGGTGGGTTGCCATGGTGACTACAGCAATGACCTCAAGTGTATCAGAAATTATGAGGATGGCACAGGATAGGCAGGATTCAGATCTATTGTTCATAGGGTTGCTATAAATTGTACTTGACTCCATGGTACCTAATAATAACAACATCTCTGCTTATCTGAAGACACAGAGAAAAAAGGACACCAAATAATGCAGAAACTAGGTCACATGAACTGTTGTTGTTAGATACATCTCACAGCAATTCTATGAAGAACAGATCTGCTCCATGCCCTATCTTGTACCAACCTCGTGATTTCTGTCATGATCAGGCCCATTGTGGCAGTCACTGCACTAACCCATCTCATTGATGAGATGAACTAGCCTCATTTAACTTGAGACTAGAAGGACTAGGTGGTGCCTGTTTATCACAGACGGTCCTGACTAGAGACAAGTGATCCCAGAAAGAATGAGAGAAAACTGTAGAACAAAACACAAGGTCTTTTTTAAAAAAGGCCAGTCTTACTGGACTGGTAGTGACTAGAGAAATATTTAAGACTATTGCCTTGACATATTCTTTAAACCAAAGGGAAACCACTGCTAGAGGTCGCCTTTTAGCTAGTAACTGATGGGCTCAGGAAAAAACCCAGTGTTATTGCAAATACCTGTGCTCCTTTTAAAAAATAAATTTATATGAGGCCAAAGAAGAGAAGGTTAGGATTGGGTAAACAATGAAACTAAAATAATGGAAATGGGAAAATTGCAAAGAGAAGAATGAGCATGTGGACACAGTGTGGGGAAAGGAAACAATGGCTTTGACAGATACAGAGTAAATTATATTCACACACACACATACAAAGTGGGAACCTAATTTGATGTAAATTTTCATTAAAAAAACACAATAAATGTGTAAAGAAAATAAAACTAAATGAACAGAACTGTGTAGTGTTAAAGTGAAGAATCTCTAGCAGGAAAACCAGTTAAGGACTTGACTGCTAATTAAAAGGTTGATGGTTTTTTTTCAACAAGATGGAAAAGGCAATTTCCAATTTTATCTGGAATGGAACGAGACCCTGAATAAGCAAAACACTACTGAAAAAGAGAAACTAGGTTGGAGGCATCACACTTCTTGATCTCAAATCCTGCTACATAGCTGTGGAGGTCAAGACAGTGTGGTATCGATACAGTGAGACACATAGAGCAATGGAATAGAACTGAGAATGCAGCAATCAGCTCATCCACCTGTGGTCAACTGATCTTTAATAAGGAGTCAGAGTCAGTTAAGTGGAGAAGTGACAGTATCTCTAACAAAAGGTGTTGGTAAAGTTGGAAAACCATTTGCAGAAAACTTAAGCAAACCCCACACTTCATACCTTATACATAAACCAACTCAAAGTAGACCAGAAACCTAGAAGTAAAACCAAAGACTAAAACAGAGTATAGCTAGGAAAAACTCTAGAAGCCCTAAATCATGGCATGAACAATCTTCCAAGAATAATGAAAAACCTACAACCAGGAGAGGAATAAAAGTAGATGAATAGGACCTTCTAAGAATCAAGCCCCTAATGCACATTAAAAAAAAAAAATCCCCTACAGGGTAAGAAGGAAACTCACAGACTGGGCAAAAAACATTTGGCAATGACATATCTGACAAGGGACTCAATAGAGTCCTCTAACACCTCAACAAGAAAACGTTAAACAACTCAGTCACAAAATGGGCACAGGATATGAATAGACACTGCACAGAAAAAGACATTCAGATGTCAAACAAAAGCATTGAGAAATGTTCAAAATTTCTAGCTATCAGAGAGATACAAATCAAAACAACTATGAGATATCTCACCACAGCAACAATAGCAAAGTTCAACAGAGCAGCAAACAAAAAATGCCGTTGAGGTTGTGGAGAGTTTGGAACTCTTATTTACTGCTGGTGGGAATGTAAAATGATACAACCACTACAGAGAAGGCGGCTGGCGTTCTCTCAAAAAGTTGGAACCAGAAGTTCCATTTAACCCAGCAAATCCACTAGAGGGAATTTACTCTAGAGAAACTAGAGCCACAGCTCAAACAGATGTATGCACACCAATGTTTATCGTTGCATTATTCATTATAACAAAGAGATGGAAGCAACCCAAGTGCCCATTAACAAATGAATAAATAAAAAAACACCTTAGGTATATTCACACAATGGAATACTGTGAAGCACTGAAACACAATGAAATAGTAAAATGTTATGCAACATGTGGGAGCCTGGAGGACATTATGCTAACTGAAATATCTCAGTCACAAAAGGACAAACACTGCATAACACTGAAATAGGACAGACATGGAGGGTGTTGAAAAGGGAATGGATAAAGAGTGGACAGATAATGAACACTGCATAAAAACAGATGAGGGGAAGAACTGTCTAAAAATGAAAATATAACTTTGCATTACGTTTATGAGAACAATCTGGAACAAGGGGTACATTGTGGGGTGAAATGGAGGAGGGGAAGAGGGTGGAGAAAATATGCAACAATGAATAAAAAGAAAAAAAAAACAACCAGTTGGTGAAAAAAAGTCCTGATACTCTATTCCATAAAGATTACAACCTTTATAAATGGGGGGCCCTATGGAATAGTCCTACTCCATCACATGAAGTTGTTATGAGTAGAAATTGATTCAATGACAATCAGAAAATGTTAGAACGAAAACTAGAGGCTGAGAGTTTGAATACTAAATGTAGGACTGGAAACAGCTGATGTATTATCCAGTTCAGTGTTACCCAAACTGGTTCCAAGAAGCACTGGTGTTTCTGGGAAAATTAGATTTTATAGTTAGGTAAGGAGAAGGCTACTTTCTCAAAGTTATTTGACAATAGAGTCCTCCCTGCTTTTTGTACCCCTTACTTACTAATTTATGGGCATGAATTTTGGAAATACTATTATGGCTCTAGTTCAAGGAGGAAGTAATTTGCTTAGAGTTGATGTGCAATAGAGGAGAAAGTAGATTAGACTTGGACTTAAATCCTCAATCCATAAGTTTCTAATTAGGATGTGATTTTAATTTTTCTAAACCTCCGTTTTCCTATTTATAAGATAAGTAATATAGATACATAAATCATACTAAACATTTTGATGTTTAGGTCTAGAGAGTTAGTCAGAAATCTAGATGCCAGAAGAAGGACAAAATCAGTGTCAGACAATGAAATGACTGAAACTGCACAGATTTGGCCCAAGATATGTCATAAGATCAGCTCTAGTTGAGAATTGGGGACAATGAACACTATTATCAAAAGAAGGAGAAGTAGTTAGAGACCATGAACCAGGCCAAGTTAAATTTGAGAGGTCTTCTTTGGAAAGTGTAACTAGAAGCTAGAGTGAGAGAGAGGGGAGGGGAGGAGGGGAAAGCCTCATTTTTCAGATGTTAAATTACAGAAAAAGGGTTTTGTTTTGTGTATTGTTTTTCTTTTCTTTTCTTTTTTTTCTATTCTACAAGATTCATTCTGCCTCGCCCCAACCAACCTGTACCTTTCACCCATAACACAGGCTGTAGGATCAGCTCCGGTCTTGTATCTCCCTAAAGCCCCTCCATACTGGTTTCCGAGAACATTTGTATTCATTTTGGAAAGGACCTGTGAATCTACATTGCTAACCAAACAGAATACTTTGAGAAAGCAAGAACCAAGTTTCACATGTCTGTGTGTCCTCAGCCTCTGGGGGACCAATTGTTAGGAGCAAGTTCTTCAAAATGTGAGTTGAATGAATGAATAAATGAACAAATGATGTTCTACTTTTCAGTTACAAAACCTTTCACTTTTTTAAAAAAATTATTCTTTACAGGTAACCCAATAAAATGAAACAAAGCAAAAAAAAAATCCTTAGTACTGGACCAATCATGATAGATGAAGATTGAAATTGTCAAGGATTTCATTTTGCTTGGATCCACAAGTAGCATCTGTGGTCCCAACAGACAAAAATAAAAACCTCTGTTGCACTGGGCAAATATATTGTCAAGAATTTCTTTCAAAGTGCTAAAAATGTCAACCAAGCCATGGTATTTTCAAATGCTTCCTATTCATGTGAAAGTTGCACAACTTATAAGGAAAATCAAAGAACCAATGCCTTTGAATTGTGGTGTTAATGAATTGAATATTCCACAGACTGCCAAAAAAACAGGCAATGGTGTCTTGCCAGAAAGTGCCACCAGGGTGCTCCTTACAGGTGAGAATTGTCTCACACACTTTGGACATGTTGTGAAGGGTGTCAGTCTTTGGAAAAAGACATCTTGCTGGGAAAAGTAGAGGCCCAGCAAAATAGAGAAAAGCCCTCGGTGAGGTGGACTGACACAGTGACTGCAATAATGAACGTGAGCTTTTTAGAGATCATGAGGATAGAGCAAGGATTTGATTCATTATTCATAGGGTCACTCTGAGTTGTAGTTATCTTAGCAGCACCTACCCACAAACCCCACTGATAATTATTCTTCTTTTAGAGATGAAGGAGAGGATCCCAATACCTAGCCCAATTTATAAATAAAATACCAAAATTTGGTATATCTAAGTGAGTATCATCTCTCTTGTAGCAACAGCTTGAAATGCTGAATGTTTGCTCCAGGCATAACTCTTGCTGATGGTTGTTACCGTACATTTCAGTGCCAGAGGCACATTCTCGTACATATCCTCACTGATCTTAGCTCATTGTCATTTTAGAGCTTTTACAAATCAGTGCTAAATTGTTTGGCACAAAGTCTGGTAAAAGTAGGTGGGGGAATTTAACTGGAGGAGGCCATTTTAGATTCAAAAGAAAGTCTTGGATGATTCAAAGTCAGAAGCAATCCCAAAATAGAAATTCCAAATCCATCTTTGGCTATGCCAATGCCAGTGGAATAATGAGATAAGCATATGGACTTTAGAGGGGAGAGAACTCATTTGGATTGGTACTTTCTAGTGTATTGATTTGAAAGATTTCTTTAATGAAGCATCCCCTCCTCCCCACTTCTGGGAGATTGGATCCAACTCTTCGCAACTCTCCATCTGTTTTCTAAGGCTGTAGATAGGAGGAGATTATCTCTCACTTTCTGGTGTGTTTGAAGCCACTGGTGTGTTTGAACCATTGGAGAATTGAGGCCTCTGGGTTAGCAGTGCAGTGCAGCTTGTTTGGGGACCCTTAATGTAAAATTAGACATTTCAAAACCTGGATAAAATAATCACTAAGAATGGCAAATTAAGTCCTTTGAAACGTAATTTCTTTCCTGGCGAGGCCCCAGTTCAGGCCCCAGTTTGGTTGCTGCAGACACTGATAACATCAACAGCACCTCCAGAACCTTTTTTCCCAGCATTGTTCTTGTTGTCATTGATGTTAAGCAAATCAATGACAACCAGAAACACAATTCAGAGCCCACAAAGCTCTGGGGAACAGATTTTCAAGTTTATGACTTTAAAAAACCCAGGGCATAAAACTGTAAGCATCTCAAGCTGAGTATGTGAGGATGGAGTTGCGGTCTTTAGATTTGTGTGCTTTCATTTTAATGGGTGGGCCTGGAGAATCTTTTCTAATAAATGTTTTTGAAATTTAATTTACTGCCCAGGATGTTGCTCACATGCATTTTTTGGATCAGTGCCCTCCCATATTATAACCGAAGTGTGTAAAGAATGTGTAACTAAACTCTTGGAAAGAAAAGGTCCCATAAACTGAGTGCATTAATTCCACAAACATGTATCAAGCACTTATTATTCCAGCCACATGAAAGTTGGACAATGAATAAGTAAGACAGACAATGAATAAAGAAGAAATGATGCATTTGAATTGTGGTGCTGGCAAAGAATATTGACTATCCCATGTATTGCCAAAAGGACAAGCAAATCTGCCTTGGAGGAAGGGCAGCTCAACTTTGTCTTACATACTTTGAGCATGTTGTCAGGAAGAGTCAGTCCTTGGAACATGTCACCATGCTTGTAAAAGAGAAAGGTCTTTTAAGGAGAGGAAGACCCTCACTGAGATGGACTGACACAGTGGCTACAACAATGGGGTTCAGCAGTGATGTGGGGATGACACAATAAGGCAGCCTTTCCTTCTGTTGTACACAGGGTCACTGAGAATTAGACTCAACAGCATGTCACAACAATAATATTCCAGGTCAGGAGCCCAGGTGTCATAATGCATAAGTGTTCAGGTGTCAACTCAAAAATTATTGGTTTGACACACCAAGAGAAAATAAATTTTTTTTAAAAAAAAGTTGTTGGTTGTACCTGTATGGCAAAACAGGTGTGGAAACCTAAAGTAATCAAAGAAGCAGGCTCTCGGGTGTTGTTCTCTGTCCCAGACCAAAGATAGAGGCAGAGACAGAGAGACAGACTGGCAGGACGGGTCAGAGAAGTTTGCACATGGTATGGAGAAGAACTGGTATTTTAAAAGACTTGGGGAGGAAGGGGCTTTCTTCTGGCAGAGGAAGTAGTCATATAGCTAGCTGATTGGCTGCAGCTACTAGTGCTAGTGGTGACATTTGATGATGCTGTTAAACAGGCAGTTGCTTGTCAAAGTAGTCGTGGAGCATGGCTGTGGTGGTTGTTAGCAAGGTAGGTTGCCAGCTGGGAGTGAGTCAGCTCTGCAGGGCCTATCGATACCATTTTACAATCCCACCAATAACGTATAAGAGTTCCTTTCTCACCACATCCTCTCCAATATTTATTACTTGCTGCCCTGTTAAACTTTGCCACTGTAATTAGAGCAAGATGGTACCTCATTGTGGTTTTGATTTGTATCTCTCTTACTGCCAGTGATTTGGAGCATTTCTTCATGTTTCTGTTTGCCATTCGAATATCTTCCTCTGTGAAAATTCTTTCCATGTGTTTTGCCCATTTTGTTATCAGTCTTTTTCTTGTGGAGGCCCAGGAGTATTCTGTAACTGTAAAATGGTACAACCATTCTGGAAGGCAGTTTGGTGCTTCCTCAAAGAGCTGAACATAGAAATGCCATATGACCCAGCTATACCACTAGTTGGAAAATGTTGTTTGTTGTTAGGTGCTGTCTACGACTCATAGCGACCCTGTGAACAAAAGGCCTGAGCACTGTTCATAGAGTTTCCAGAGGCAAATCATTTTGGAAGTGGATTCCAGTTGGAATATATCCTGAGAAAATGAGAACTGAGGCACAAACAGATTTTTGCACCAGTGTTCACAGCAGCAGAATTCGCCATTGCAAGAACATGGAAACAGCCCAAATGCCCAACCAGAAATGAATGGATTGAGAAATTATGGTCCATTGAGAAATTATGGTCCATTCACACAATGGAGTACTATGCAGCATGCAGGAGCAATGATTTTGTAAATTGTTACCTAACTTGGGAGGGAATGGAGAGCATTATGCTAAGTGAACTAACTCAGTCCCACAAGGATAAATATTGTATAAAACCTTTATTGTAGAATGAGTATAAGGATCCAGGAGAGGTGGGAGAGGTTGGAAGCAGAGGGATGTGGATTTGCAGGGGAAGGGGGAAATTAATCAAGGGGTTGTACAATTTGATGGGTGGGTTGGGGGTGAGGGAAATTGAAAGAATTTGTTCTTGAAAACAATGTATTTGAATTTTGTAATTAAACTACTGGGGGGGGGGGAAAGTTGTTGGTTTGAATCCTCCAGCCTCTCCACAGAAGAAAAGACCCAGCAATCTGCCATCGTTCCAGCCTCAGAAACTCCTTGGGGAAGTTCTACACTCTGCCAGGTAGGGTCTCTATGAGTCTGAGCACACAAAAATAGTAACAAGCTCTGGGTACTGTAGTAGGTATGTAAGCGCAGGGCACAAAGAACAACAAGGCATTGTTTGAGCCTCAACAGCAGTTTACAATCTGGCAACAGAATTGACAAGTACACAGATAAAAGCCAGAAAGAGGTGCTAAAACAATGTTGTAAAAGAGATAAGGAAGTAGAAAAGAAGATGGATGAAGACTTTAATAACAAAAATAATCTTTTAGCTGAATCTTAAAAAATTGTCTCTCGCTTTCTCTTTCCTTTCTCTCTCATTGTCATTAAGTCAGAATAGACTCGGTGGCCTCAAAGAGGTCCAGCCTTGCCTTTGGATTGACAGCACAACTCCATAAGGATTATGGCTGTTCTTCTCAAAGGACAGGCATGTCTTAATTAAAGTATGGACCAAGAGTGGGATGAATAATAAAGATAAAGGAGTATGTTTCCAAAGGTTTTCTAAACAAGGAAAATGCAGAAGATTTTGACCAAATTTTTCCTACTTCAGCTTATTGTGTAAGGTGAGTAGAACCATAGTCACTGAAAGACGTATACAGGGGAAAAGTGGATAGCCACTTGAACTAGATTTGGCTCTTACTAATTCTTTCTCTTTGGTTTGACCTCAAGCAGCTGCCCTGCAAATTTCTTCTTACAGACAAGTTCATTTTAAGGTGATTGATAGAGAAAGTCTTAACTTTCTACCCTTTAAAAAAATTTATTAATTTTAATGAACATTGACAGAGATTTTGGATTTCCATTCATTCATTGTTGCACTATTTTCTCTACCCTCCCTCCCCAGTTCGTTCCTCTTCCCCTCCCCCTTGAAAGTCTGTTTTAA
>NW_006399788.1:12714961-12728759 GCF_000299155.1 Elephantulus edwardii | reverse complement strand
GAATATACTTACCAGTAATGTTAATGCTCACCCACAGCTCTTCTGGGAGGATCTAAATCATTGAAGTGTGCTCCTTTGTTTCTAGCTGGGAGCTGGGGCCTGTCAGTCCTTTCAGCCACGAGGACCTGATGTGGGCCACCCTTGGCCATGTGTCCTTCAAATCCACACTTAAAGCAAGTTTCTACCTTTCTGAATGTGTTTACATTTGAAAAGTGGAAATGTTAAAATCTTTTCATATCTTACTGTATAAGACCATTATTGTAGAAATAGAAAGGTAACTAGTAAAGCAGTTATGAGAATCCAAGTTGGGAAGAAGGGGAGGAACAAAGGGGTGAGGATGGGTAGGAGGGAAATCAAAGGGTCGCACAATTTGATGGGTAGAGGGAGGGGTGGGTAAATGAGATGGGAAAGATTTTGGTGTGAAAAACAATATATATGAACTTGGTGCGCAAACCAGTATATAATAAAAATTTATTTATTTATTCTTTTTCTAAAAAAATTCACTTCTACTTTTCACTTAAAGAGATCATTCTTTCAGAATGGAATTGTATTCTTTTGACTATAACGGACCTATAAGAACCCATTTTTGAGGAGACACATTCCTGGACCATAGAAAGGGAGAGTAAACACTAGGAACAGGTCTGTGGTTTAGGGATGCATATTCAAGACAGTAAGGAAGGGTGTTCACAAAGTGGACCTGAGGAGGAATTGATGTGAATTGTTTAACATCTTAACTTGGTATTACCAGTATTTTCATTTTCTCTCGGTTACTTTATTCATGGGCCACATTCTGATTTTTCTCGCCTCCCTTTAATTCCACCTGCCTTTTCCAGATCTAACACCATCATGTGTACGCCATATGGTATGATGTTATGATTTGGCAAAACCCAGTAACATTAAATTAAACTCTCCTTTACACTTCCCTTTCCTTCTGTTGCTAGTTAATATATTTTGTGGTTATGTGGGAGGCTCACACAGCTGGTAGCCTGTTGAAGGAGCCATAAAATGATGTAAGATACCACTTCAGAAATAAACACATTGATCTGGGAAGAGGCCCTGAGCTTAACAGTATATGGGAAATCAGCAGGGGCATAAAATGCTTGAATCTATTGGATTGTTGTTTGGCTTTAAAACCATTTACTCTACAATATGTTGTATACCCTGTCTCTCCAAGGTGTGAAGTATTCCACTTAAGGGCAGTTTCAAAATAATTGAAGATTATCACTGCAGGGATAAAATCATTAACAGTTCTCTGTGTGAATCTATAAAACATGATCACACTAATGCATTTAGAATCTCTAAGTGGTAAAAGGGTAAAAATATTTGTCTGTTAATCATAAAGCTGTTGGTTCTAGTCCACCCAGAGAAGTCTAGAGATTTATTTCTGGAAAAACGTACCGTCTAGACGATAAATTAGACAACTGCCACCTCCTGATAAGGAAACACTTCTACACATCAAAAACAGGGTCGAAAAAGAAAACCTCAGGATAGGGCTATGGTGGGCATAGTTCAATGTTGATTAATTTTATGAAATATAATGAACTGGAATAATTGTATGAAACACAACGTGAATGAAGGATACTTCATTGTGTGAAACACAATGTATATGGACCTTGTAAGCAAACCAATAGAAAATAATTTTTAAAAAGACTAAAAAAAGATTTTGACAATGTATCTAACAAGCTAACAGGTGGATTGACATGGTGACTGCTGCAATGGAAGTGTGAGGATGGCACAGGATAGAACAGAATTCAGATCTTTTGTTCATAGGGTCTCTATGAGTTGTACTTGACTCAACAACACTTAACAACAACAACAACAATCTAACAGTAGACTCATCTGTAAAATTTATAGAAAACTTTAACACTTCAGCAACCTGAAGACAGAAAATCTAGTTTGAAAAAAAGTGGGCATGAGCAGACAGTTCACCAGAGAAGACATTCAGGAAACCAACAAATATATGAAGAAATGCTTCAAATCATTAGCTGTTGTTATTGTTGTGAGATGCCAGTGATTCCATTGCAGTTGATAATGATTCTATGTAAACAGAAACAGTTCCCAGTCCTCTACCATCCTCATAATTATTGCTGTGTTCCAGATCACTGTTGTAGCCATTTTGCTATGCCAGCTTGTTGAAGAAGGTCTTTCCCTGACCCTCTGCTTTGCCAACCATGATGCCCTATTCATGGACTGGACTGTAAAGACAACACTCCTAAAGCATGTGGGATGAAATCGCATGATGTCCCTTCTAAGGAACATGTTGGCTGAACTTCTTTAAAGACAAATGTCCTTCTGACAGCCCACAGTATATTCAGTATTCTTCACCAACTCTACAATAAAAAAGGTATAAATTCATCAGTTATCCTTTACTTAGAGCTAATTCAGGTTTTATTGAGCATTCTGATAATGTCGTCTATAATAAGGGGATCCAGTTCAGAAAACACGTGTGCATTTGTTTCTTCTTGTTGTGGTTGTTGTTAGATGTCATCTAGTGGAGGATGACTTATAGCAACCCTATGAACAACTGATCTAAATTCTGTCTTATCATGTGCCATTCTCATCATCTCTGATACACTTGAGCTCATTGTTGCAGTCAACAGGTCAATCCATCTCAATGGGGGTCTTCCTCTCTTTCACTGACCCTCCACTCTTCCAAGAATGCTATCTTTTCCCAAAGAATATTCTCTTCTAGCAACATATCCAAAGTATGAAAGACTAAGCTTTATCTTCTTTGCCTCCAAGGAGCTTTCTGACTGCAGCTTTCCCAAGACATACCTACCTGTTTCTTTTGACAGTCCATAGGATATTCACTACTCTCCTCCAATACTACAACTCAAAGGCATCATTAATTCTTCTGTGATCCTTATTTGGTGCTGCTAAATCGATTTGGCTGTCATAACAAAGTGCTACGAGTTGGATGACTTGCAAGAACAGAAATGTATTTTTTTCATGGTTCTGGTTCTAAGGTCTTGTAGTCTACATTCAGGGTTCCAGGGGAAAATCCTTTGTCTGTCTCTTCTGAGTAATGGTAGCTCCAGCGTTCTTTGGCGGCACAATTCTATGATCATACGGTTCCTGTTGCTTTGTCTGTCTCATTGTGTTTCTTTCCTAGGAAACCATTCATATCATAAAAGTACTCACCCTCTTGGGAGAGACTGAAGAGCATTATGCTGAGTGAACTAACTCAGTCCCATAAGGACAAATACTGTGTAAGACCATTATTGTAGAAATAGATAACTAGAAAAACATGTATGAGGATCCAAGGCAGGGGAGCACCGGGGAGGGGTGGGGAGTGGGTTGGGGCATAATCATAGGGTCGCACAATTTAATGAGTGGAGGGAGATGTGGGTTAAGGAAATGGGGAAGATTCAGTGTGAAAAAACAGTGCATATGAATTTTGTAAGTAAACCAGTATAAAACAAAAAGTTTATATTAAAAAGAGTACTCACCCTACTTTGATTGTCACCACTCGCGTTGAACTCATACACAGTGGAAGAAAATACTGTCCAGTTCTGTTCCATCATAATGATCAGTAGGGGAATCTGGCCATTTTATCTTGTTTTCTCATTGGCTGATATTCAGAAGGTCTTCCTTTCTAGTCACCTTAGTCTAGAAGTTCTGCTGAAATTGTTTAATATCATAGAAACATATAATCTGTGGCTGCACATGAAATGTATTTATTGTCTGGGAATCAAACCCAGCTCTACTGCATGGAAAGTGAGAATTTTATCATTAGACCACTATTGTCTCATTACTCCTTGTTTGCCCTCATGTTAATCAGTAATACCTGCAAAGATCCTATTTACAAACTAAGACACATTTCTAAGGTCTCAGAGGTTAGGATTTCAACATAAATCTTGGGAGAACATAATTCATTCCATTGCAAGTTACTATAATTTTAACTCTAAACAATTTATCTCCTTTCCCTTGACATCCATGACTCTTAGAATTATGTCTACTGAGAATATATGTTATAGATCTCAGTTTGTGGTTATAATCCCATTTGGGAATGAATTGTCTTTGTTATGTCAATGAGATAAAATTAGTGTAGGTTATATTTTGAGCCAACCCCTTTTGGGATATAAAGGAGATTAAATAAGTGAGCAGAGTAGATAGAAATGGGTAAGTATAGATGCCAAGTCATATGGAGATCTCCAAGAAACTAGAAAACAGGCTGAAGCGATAAAGACCTTTTTCTAGAGCTGATAGAAAACCCTTTGGAGGGTCAGCTATAAGTAGGTTCCAACCATACAGCACATAACAACAACAGGCTCCCAAACTTTAAGAAAATAAATCTCTTTGTATTAAAATCACCCATTTGTGATATTTCTGTTACAATTGTTGTTGTTGTTAAGTGCTATGGAGTCATATTTATTACAATAGCACTAAGTAATTAAAATAGTTATTTAGTAGAATGGCCCTTAATTGGATTTGCCTGATTTTTTTTAAATAAAAAGATTCAGATCATGCTTCTACAATAAAGATGGTTCATAATTTCCATTTTATCTTTTCCAGATGATGTTTGTTTAGATTAATGGGAAGTTGATCAATGGGAAGTCCACCAGGTCTTTCCTTTGTAAATATTAAGTATTTTGGGAAGAGTTATTTTAAAACTGTGAAAATATCTTGTTTCTTATAAATTATTCACCTGTTTATATCCATGTGGACTCACAGTTTTTATATTGTTTAATATGCAGTAATCTGTTGCTATAATTTGTTTTGATGCTTACATTATTCTTAATTTAGAAAGCTGGAGTTTCTTTATAATAGCTTCTGTGCTCTTTTGATATCTCCCAATATTTTTAAAACACTTTTTTTTCTAATCCAAAAACTTGTTCCAGGCTCATTTTGCTTTCCCTGTCTGAGGCCTGGAAACAGCCATTGTTTCAAGGAGCCCTGGTTGCTTTTGAGGAACATAGGGATTTAGAAGTTAGAATCTAGACATTTTATTATATTCATTACTGTAAGGCTGTTTATTGTGCCTAAGACCTCTGGGGCGGGGGGAAATCTAAAGAACATATGCATGAACTTGTATTTACACTTGTTGTTTAAGTGTTGTGCAGTCAAGTCAATTCTAATTTATAAATATCTTTTAGGACAGAGTAGAACTGCCCCATAGGGTTCAAATCATCACCAGCTTTTACTTGGCAGTGAGTGCTTAACTATTGTTCTATCAGGGTACACACACATACACATTTAAATCTCTGTTTCAGAGAAATAACATGGGTGCAGAGGTTATATTCTTAGCAAAATATGTGTCTTTCTCTATAGGTCAACAAACAAAAAAATAGTTGAATACTTTTATGCCAATAGTAAGTAATTTGAAAGGAAAATTAAGGGACCAGATCACTTACAATAGATTCTATCTTCATCTAGGTTCTCTGGAAGAGTAAAACAGTGAAGTGCAGATGGGAATATTTACTTTAAAGAAATGGCTCATGAAATTGGGAGGAAATGTCTTGCATACTTGTGGGGGCTAACAAGTCTCATCCCTATGGGTTAAGTGACTTCTCCTGGCCATGTGGATACAGAGAATGATGAACCCCAAATCTTGAGGTCAAAAGGCCGTCTGAAGAGTTCTGGAACCTTATATCCAAAGACTAGCCCTTCTTGGCAACATACTCAAAGTATGTCAGATGAAGTTTCAAATTCCTTGACTGCAATAAAATAGATGAATGAGATCTTCTAAAAATCAGATCATGCACATAAAAAAAAAACCTCTCAAAAAACCCCCCAAAACCAAAACAAAACCAACCAAACAAACAAAAACCCCAAAACTTCTCCAACAGGGTAAAAAGGAAACCCATACACTGAGAAAAAAAAATTATTTGGCAATGACATATCTGATAAGAGGCTCATACATATATAAAATTAATAGAATACTTCAGTCCTTCAACAACAACAAAAAAGCAAACAACCAAATCACAAAATTTGGTACAAGATATGAATAGACACTTCACCAAAGAAGAAATTCAGATGACTAAGAAACACATGAGGAAATGTTCAAAATCCCTAGCTGTCATAGAAATGAATATCAAAATATCTATGAGATATCATCTCACACCAGCAACAATAGTGAAGTTCAACAGGACAGCAAACAGCAAATGCTGGTGTAGTAGAAGAGAAAACAGGAGAAAAGTGGATAGATAATACAGCACTGAAACAGATGAGGGGAAGAACTGTCAGAAGGGAGTGTATGAGCATTATGTCTGTGACAATGCTAATCTAGAACAAGAGATGTTATTACAAAGTGGACTGGGGGAGAGGGAGGGAAATGCACAACAATGAATGAATGAAAACCCAACCTTTTTGTAAACTTTCATAAAAATCACAAGCTAAAAAATGATGAAAGAAAACCAAACCAAAACAAACAACAACAATAACAAAACCTTTGCCTTCAAGGAGCAACTTTGGTCTCACCCTCTGTTTGTTCTTTTGGCAGTCCACGGTATGCTCAATACTCTTCTCTAGTACCACAGTGTGATTGGCACCAATTCTTCTATTATCTTCTTATTCATTGTCCAGCTCTCAGATGCATAGCAAGCAATTGAGAAGACCATGGCCTGGATCAGGCACACCTTAGTCTCTGGACTGACATTGTTGCTCTTCAACACTCTGGAGAAGTCTCTGACAGCAGACTTTTCTAAAGTAACTCATCTTACAGGTTTGGTACTCAAATCTTTCACTTTCCTGGTTAAATTTATACTTTGGTATAAATTAATAATAATTTGATTCTTTTAGATAATATATTTAGGTTATACACTATAAGTTGGAATATAACACTAAATACTACACTATCTAAAGGAATCAAATATCAAAGTATAAATTTTACCAGGAAAGAAAAAGATTTGAATACTGAAACTATAAAACATTGAGAAAGAAAGTAAAAACTCTTTTCTGTGGAATCAGAACTGACTCGTAGCTAATCCCTTGGCTGGCTTTTGGCGGTTATAAATTACATAGGAAGGGAATATCAATCTTTCTTTCTTGGAGCTCCTGGTGAATCTGAACCACTAGAGAGATGTGGCCATTGGATTATCATTGTTGCTTTCTATGGGCTTAGCCACCAGAGCTTCCTGAAAAAAAAACCAAAAAACAACCGAAAACAAACAAACAAAACCCCCCAAAAACCAACAAAACAAACCCTAAATAAATAGAAAGACATTACACATTCTTGACTGGAAGACTTAATATCGCTAAGATGTCTGTACGATCTACAATGATCCATAGACTCAAAACAGTGTTTGTCAAATTCTAGTAGCCTTTTTTTTCAGAGGTGGAATAGAATAAACAGTCCTTAAATTTACATAGAATTGCAAGGAATGTCAGACAGCCAAAGTAATCTTGAAAAAGAAAAACAAAGTATAAAGAGTCACAGTTCTTATTTCAAAATAAACAATAGATCTGCAGTAATCAAATGCAATCATGGTGGTATAATAATAGAAACGTAGATCAAGGAAGAAAGTTGGGAGTCCAAAAAACCCCCAAAAGTCAATAGCCAATTCATTTTTTTAACAAGAGTAGCAAATCTGTCCACTGGGGAAAGATTAATTTCTTCAACAAATAGTGGAAGGACAGCTGGGACTCCATATGCAAAATAATGAGTAAAGTGGAATAATATAAAGAATAATACTAATAATAGTACTCTTTTGATGCACATTAAAACAAACCTCATTTATATATATACTTAGATATAAATATATAAATAAATATATAAAATTATCTCAAAATAGATCAACAAATCTATATGTAGGAATTCAAAGACCTGGAAGGAATAGTAATATTTCGGAAGCTACTTTTTGACCATGGATACTTAGACCATTGCTGTTAGGTGCTGTCAAGTCAAGTATGATCCATAGCAACCCGTGAACAACAAATCTGAACCTTGTCCTTTCCTGTGCCATCCTCACACTTCCTGACACATTAGAGCCCATGGCAGCAGTCACCATGCCAATCCACCAGGTAAATGGTCGTCCTCTCCTTTGTCGACCTTCTACCTTTCCAAACATCATGTCCCTCTCTAAAGAATAGCCCCTCCTAGCAACATGCCCAAAGTATCTTGTCTCCAAAGAGCACTCTGGCTGCACGCTTGCCAAGACATATTTGTTCTTTTGGCAGTGCTTTCCAACATTGCACCTCAAAGACATCAACTCTTTTGTCATTCTTTTTCATTGTCCAGCTGACAGATACATAGCAAGTGAAAGGAAAGACCACAACCTCAATCAGACACACATTAGTCCCAAACCTGACATCATTACTCCTTAATGATTTGGAGAGGTCTCTAATTGCAGACTTTCCTAGTGCAGTATGTCCTCTGATTTCCTGACTGCTCATACCAAGAGAGTTAATTGCAAGGGATCCAAGTAAGATGAAGTTGTTGACACTTTCAATCTTTTCTCCATCTATCACAGTGCTGCCTATCAGTCCACTGGTAAGAATCCATGTTTTCCTGCACTGCAATCCCAGAGGTATGAAGTTCGAATCCAACAGATGCTCTCCTGGAGAAGGAGGGGCAATCTCCTCCTATACCAGTCAGATTCAATTTGATGGTGCACACACACACACAAAATAATAAAATAAAACAAAAAGAATCTGTGTTGTCTTCACTTTAAGATGCAATCCATATTGTTGCGGTTTCTGTTATGTGTCATCTAGTCGCTTTCAACTCATAGTGACCCTATGTACAAGAGCCCTAAATCGTGCTCTATCCTGTGCCAACCTTGCTGTCTCTGACACACTTACTCCCACCACCCCAATCACTGAATCAATCCATCTCATAGAGGGTCTTCCTCTCCTGTGCTGTCCCTCCACTCTCCCAAACATGATGTTCCTCTACAAGGACTGGTCCCTCCTTGCAACATGCCCAAAATATGTCAAAAAAAGCTTCAGCATTCTTGACTCCAAGGAGCAACCCGGCTTCACCCTCTTTAGGACAAACCTTTTTGTTCTCTTAGCAGCCCAGGGAATATACATTACTCTCTCCAGCACCAGAACTCAAAGGTATCAATTCTCTATCATTCATAGTCACTGTCCAGCTCTCCGTTGCATAGCATGCAATTATGAAGACTATAGGCCGGATCAGGCGCATCTCATTCTCCAGCCTGATGTCGTTGCTCTTCAATACTCTGGAGAGGTCCCTCACAGCTGACTTTCCCAATGCAATTAATCTCTTGATATCCTGGCTGTTGGTACCAAGAGTGTTGACTGTGGAGTCGAGAAAACTAAAACTGCTAACAATCTCAATCTCTTCATTATCTACACTGATGTTGTCAGTAGTGAGAATCTTTGTTTTCTTGATCTTGAGCTTCAATCCATATTGAAGGCTGCAGTCCTTGACCTTCTGCAGCAAGCACTTCAGGTCCTCCTCAGTTTCAGCAAGCAGGTTTGTGTCATCTGCATAATGCAGGTTGTTGATGACTCTTCCACCAATCCTGATGCCACATTCCTTCTTGTACAGCCCAGCGTCCTGGATGATCTGTTCTGCATACAGATTGAAAAGGTATGGAGACAGAATACATCCCTGGTGGACCTCCTTTCCAAATTTGAACCATGCAGTGTCTTCTTGCTCTGTTCTGGTGACTATCTCTTGCTCCAAGTATAGGTTTCTCATAAGCACAATCAAATGTTCTGAGATTCCCATTTTTCTCAGGATCAGTCATAGTTTGTTGTGATCCACACAATCAAAACCCTTTGCATAGTCAAGAAAGCACAGATAGACATTCATCTGGTACTCTCTGCTACCTGTATTCTTTGATCTTCTGCAACAAGTGCTTCAAGTCCATTTTTTAGCAAGGAAGGTTGTGTCATTTGCATAAAGGAGGTTACTGATGAGTCTCTCTCTGATCCTGATGCCACATTCCTCTTCAAAGAGTCCATTTTTCTCCAATATTGTGCTCAGCATACAGGTTGAATAGGTATGGAGAAAGAATATAACTCTGGCACACTGCCTTCTTAATTTTAAACCATGTAGTGTTCTCTTGTTCTGTTTGCAATAGCCTCTTAGTCTAGGTATAGGTTTTGCAAGAGCACAACTAAGTACTCTGGGATTCCTGTTCTTCTCCATGTTAGCCATAGCTTGTTATGATCCACAGAGTCAAATGCCTTTGTATAGTCAATAAAGCATGAATAGACATTTTTCTGGTATTCTTTTCTTTCAGCCAGGTTCCATCTGACAATTAGCAATGATATTCCTAGTGCCATAAGCTCTTCTAAATCCTACTTGAACCTCTTGCAGTTCCCTACCTATGTACTATTCTAGTCAGTTTTGAATGATTTTCAAAAGTATCATGCTTACATGTGATGCTAGTGATACTGTTCGATAGTTTCCACATTCTTTTGGAGGGGAGCAAATATGGACCTCTTCCAATCTGTTGGCCAGACAGCTGTCCTCCAAATATCCTAGCCTAGACTGGTGAGTGCACCCAGGGCTGCATATTTTATTGAAACAAGTAAATTGGTATCCCATCAGTTCCTGGGGTCTTATTTTTTTTCCACTGCTTTCAATGCAGCTTTCACTTCCCCATTCATTACCATTGGCTCCTGCTTATATGGTACTTCCTGAATTTTTTTCAGTGTGGGTCAGTTCTTTGTGGCACAATTACTCTGTATATTCCCTTCATCTTCTTTTGATGCTTTGTGGATCTTTTGATATATTGCCCAGGTTGTTGTTGTTATTGATCTTGTTAAGTGCCATCAAGTCATACACAACTCATAGTGACACTATGAATAAAAGACCTGAACACTTGTATCATTTTCATTGTTTCTCCAAATTTATAAAGTTTCCGGAGGCAAGCTATTTCGGAAGTGGATGACACTCCTGCTTCCAAGCTTGCTTTAATTGGGAACTCCACCAAACACTGTTCATCATGGGTAACCATTCTCGCATTGATACATCAGTGTCACAGTGTTTAGCATCACAGCAACCACGAGCTACCTCTCTACAGCAAATGGACAGACCAGTGCTATACCACTTAGCATCCTTTAATATTGTGAATTGAGGCTTAAATTTGCTTTTCAGTTCTTTCAGCTTGATAAATACAGAGAAAATTCTTTCCTTTTTATTCTCCAATTCTAGCTCTCTTCATACTCCATTATATTACTTTGCTTTGTTTTTTTGAGCTGCTCTTTGAAATCTTCTGTTCAGCTCTTTTACTTCAGCATGCTTTACCTTTATTTTGGATTCTTGATACTCTAGTGCAATTTTCAGGTTCTTCTGACATTGGTTTTTTCCTTTCTCCTCTGTTTTTATATGATCTTTTGCTTTTGTCATGAATGATATCTTTGATATCATCCCATAACTCATCTGGTCTTCTATCATTGGTGTTCAATGCTTCAAACTCATTCTTAAGAGTCTTAAAATGATCTTGAAATTCAGATGGAATAGATTCAAAATTATATCTTGGTTCTCATGGACTTATTTTATTTTCTTTGGCCTCAATTTGAACTTACACCTGAGTAACTGATCCACCCCTGGCCTAGTTTTGACTGCTGATATTGAGCTTTTACAATGATTAATTCCACAAATGTAGTCAATATGATTCCTATACAGCCCATCAGAGAAGTCCATGTGTAAAGTCATCATACTTGTCTTAAGAAAGGTATTTGGCATGAATAAAGAATCGAAAATACAAAATTAGACCTTCCTATTTCCAACTTTGTTTCTATCATAAAGCTCATATTTTCTAAGTACTATTTCTTTTCACTGTTTCCAACTTTTGCATTCCACTCACCAGTTATCCTAAGTTCATCCTGATTACATGTTTAGACAAGTTGAGACTGAAAGATTTGATAAAAATGTTCAATTCAATATCACCCAGCTCTTCCATTGCTTGGAATATATCCCAAGAAAATGAGAACTGAGGCTCACATGGAAACGTGTACACAGCAATGCTCATAGCAGCACTGTTCACCATCGCAAGAACATGGAAACAGCCCAGATGTCTAACCACAAATGAATGGCTTGAGAAGTTGTGGGACATTCATACAATGAAATACTATGCAGCACGCAGGAGCACTGATTTTGTAAATTATTACCTAACTTGGGAGAGCATAATGCTGAGTGAACTAACTCAGTCCCACAAGGACTGGTGCTGCGTAAAACCACTATTGTAGAATGAGGATTCAAGGTGGGGAGAGGGTGGGAATAGAGGGGTGAGGATGGGGGGGATAGGGTGTTAATATTGGGGTTGCACAATTTGATGGGTGTGTGGTGTGAAGGAAATGGGAAGGAAGGATCTTTTGTGAAAAACAACGTATTCATACTTTGTATATAAATCAGAATAAATTTTTTAAATGTTCAATTTCTTTCTCTTTGGCTTTAGATGTAGGAGTGTATATTTGAATAACAGTCATTAGTGGATCTTCCTTTTATGCATAAGGATACTATACTAACACTCAAAACTTTGTAATCTGGTTAGAACTTGGAATTGACTTTTTGACTATGAATGCAACACCATCATTCTTCTGTTTTTCATTTCCAGCATAGTATACCATGTGATTATCTGATTCAAAGTGGCCAAAGTTAGTCCATCTTATCTCACTAATGTCTAGTATGTTGATATCCATATGTTCCATTTCATTTTCCAAAATTTTAATTTTTCCAATATTGAAGCTGCAAACACTCTATGTTCCAATTATTGAATGATATTTTCCACTATTTTTTCTCATTTCTACTGACTTTCAATCTGGGCTCTTACTACTACTATAAATATCCATGTTCCTTTTCTGTTCATAGGGTTTTCAGCAGCCTGCTATTTAAGAAATGTATGGTCTGACATGTCATTATCAAATATTTTTTCCCCAATCTGTGGCTTCCCTTTTTACCCTGTTGGAGAAGTTTTTAGATGTGCATAGAGATTTGATTCTTAGAAGGTCCCATTCATCTATTTTATCCTCTCCTGGTTGTAGATTTTCCAGAATGCTTGGAAGACTGTTTATGTTATGGATTAGGACTTCTAGAGTTCTTCCAAGTTTATAGTCCTTGGTTTTAGTCCTAAGTCCATAATCCTCTTTGAATTGATTTTTGTGTATGGAGTGAGGTGTGGATCTTGCTTGAGTTTTCTGCAGGTAGTTTTCCAATTTTTCCAATACCATTTGTTAAAAAGGTTGTCATTTCCCCACTTAACTGATTTCATCTCCTTGTAAAAAATTAGTTGACTTTACACAGAGGAAGACATTAAAGCAGCCAAAAAACACATGAGGAAATGTTAAAAAATCACTGGCAGTAAGAGAGGTGCAAATTAAAACCACAGTGAGATACTATCTTATTCCAGTAGCAGTGGCAAAGTTTAGTAAGGCAATAAAACAATAAATGTTGGAGAGGACATGGAGAGGTGGGACCTCTCATACAGCGCTGGTGGGACTATAAAGTGGTACAACCACTCTGGAAGACAGTTTGCAATTTACTCAAAAAGTTGAACATAGAAACTCCATATGACCACCTATTCCATTATTACTAGGAATATACCCCATGAAAATTAGAAGTGAGACACAAATGGAGATTTGTACACCAATGTTCATAGCAGTTTTACTTACCATCACAAGAACATGGAGACAGCCCAAATGACCAACCACAACAGAATGAATTGAGAAATTGTGGTACAATCACATGATGGAATACTCTGCAACACTAAGGAGTAACAACTCAAAAAAAAACACAACTAACAAGTTACTGTATCAATCCATTTCATCTAGGGTCTTCCTCTCCTGAGCTGTCCCTCCTCCCTTCTGAGCATGATGTCCTTCTCCAATATATCTGTTTTCCTAGGGTTGTTATTAGTCATACTTCTCCATATGATCA
>NW_006399788.1:12712202-12713896 GCF_000299155.1 Elephantulus edwardii | reverse complement strand
GAAAATATCAACACATTCATTTTACTTGGATCCATAAGCAACACACTTGGTACCAGTAGTCAGGAGATCAGGGGACATATTGCACTGGGAAAAATCTATAGTCAGGGGACCTCTCCAAATTGCTCAGGAACAACAATGTTATTTTGAAGGCTAAGGTGCACCTAATTCAGGCCATGCTCTTTTCAGTCACTTGCCATGCATCTGAGAGCTGGACAATGAATAAGGGAAACACAAGAAGAATTGATGCCTTTGAACTGTGGTGTTGGAGAAGAGTACTGAATATACCATGGATTTCCAAAAGAACAAAAATATGTCTTGGATAAAGTGCAGCTGGAGTGCTCCATGGCAGCAAAAATGAAAAGCTTCAAGTCACATATTTTGGGTATGTTGTTAGGAGGGACTATTCCTTGGAGAGGGACATCATGCTTGGAAAGGTGGAGGGTCAACAAAAGAGAGGAAAACCCTCAACTAGATGGATTGACCCAGTGACTGCAGCAATGGACTTGAGTGTGTCAGAGATGATGAGGATGGCACAGGATAGACAGGGCTCAGATCTGTTCTTCCTAGGGTTGTTATCAATCATATTCAATTGAGTAACACATAACAACAACAACAACAGTCTGGGCTACAATTCCCAGTGGTTTGTCAATTATATACTGAATGTAATCATCCTCCAAGATCTGATGTGGTGTGATCAGCCAATCAGGTGTAGGGGGCTTACGGTGGAATGTAACGCACATACTGAGGTCACAGCCCTTATCCAATGTCCACTAAGTTTTCCTGGGATATGCCTGCAGCATCTTTTATCTTATAAGTGATGAAAAGAGATAAAAGAAAAAGAGGGAGATAGAGAGCGCAGCCTTGACTAACATGCTCTTTGGACTCAGATTCTTTATACTGATATTTCCTAGACCCAAGAGAAGATTGATAACAAGATACATAGAGATCCTGGAGGAACAGAGATCTTGAAGGAACGTCAGGCCCACAGATGTGAAAGGAGACAAGAGCCTTCCTCAAAGGACGAACAGAAAGAGACAGCCTTCCCCTAGAGCCAGGCACTTGGAATCCAGATTTCTAAATCTTGAACTGTGACAAAATACATTTCTGATTCTTAAAGCCATCCACTTGTAGTATTTCTGTTATGGCAACACTGGAGACTTAAAATATTAAGGATACAAAAGTAATTTGAAATATTACTTAAATAAATGTCAATGTAGGAAGACCCTGGATGAGAGGGATTGTCACAGTAATTGGGGTAATGGGAGTAGGTGAGTCGGAGACAGTGAGATTGGCTCAGGATAGGGCAGGGTTCTGAACTTTTGTGCATAGGGGAGATATGTGTGACAGGCAACTGGATGACAACAACAACAACAACAGTGGTAACTATGTGGTAGCTTATCACCCCTTCTGTGGATAAGACATTTTTTTGAGGTCCCTCTGTTTTACCTGCACCTTCCTCTCTGGCTTATAGCTTGCTCCTAGAGTTACTTAAAAATATTAGCCTCAAAGCAAAGGTTAGGTGTGGGGTAGGAAAGTGGGATTCTTGTGGCAAGTACACTACTTCTAACCTGAATTTTTTTTTTTTTGCCCAACAGGTGCCAACCCACTCCAAAGGCCTCAGGAAGGAAGTTGAGATAGGGAAGAAGAGAAGTATTCATAGTTTGCTTAGAATCTAGAAACTCAGAACCTGCCTT